>NW_023604972.1:74145698-74242777 GCF_014898055.3 Talpa occidentalis
TTCTGACTGTATCCAGTGCTTGTATAAATAATAGATAGATAGATAGATAGATAGAATAGATAGATAGATAGATAGATAGATAGATAGATAGATCAATCAATCTTAAAAAAAAAAAACAGAACAAAGCATCCTCCAAACCAGGTTTTCCTAGGTTAGAGTGTCTGATGTGATTTGGTATTTAGAACTGGTAATCAGTTACTGGATTGTCCTTGCAGAGTGATTGCACTGATCTCTCTGAAGTTTATGGATTCCATTACCAGCTTTTATGGTTTCAGAAAAAGGACAGTCAGTGATTTAATCACTTCATACCAAAAGATTGGGAGAAAAAAATGGAAACATAAGTGTGGAAGTCATAATCAGATATCAGAAAAACTCAGAATCCAGTTTAGTTCACAGTTTAAAAAAAAAACAGCAAAAACAGAAAAATTCCTTTAAATGAGTAAGAAGTCTTGCAATCTGATGATCACAAGGTTGATTACTGACACACATTTTTTCTCTCCATTTTTAGTTATGATTCTACAAAAAATCACAGTGAAATTAATTCAAGTGTAAATTAATCTAATTCTAATAGATGTGACTTGTGTTTTTCTAGATCAGCGCAGTAAACTAGATTATTTTAACCTCCAGTGCTGTGTATTTCTACACAGAAGTTTCAGGTTGAACTCTATTTCCAGTCTCTTGGGACTTCAGAATCACACCAAACTATTCCTATCATTGTCTCTACCTATCATACCTTTATCTTTGAGTAAATTATCTTCCTGAGTTTCTTAATCTGTCCTGAGTTTTCTGGGTCGGCCAAGGATTTATTTCTTTATGGTTTCCTAGTAGATCTTAGGGAGCCCAGAAACAAGGTATCAGGCTACTTTCTCTTTGCTGACTCTTAAGATCAAACTCATGAACTAAAAGCAATGTACTTCTAAAATATGAACTACTATTCAAATCTCAGTAATAAAATAATTATTGCAATGATAAATTATAATGAAAAATAAATTTCTAAAATTTTGCAAACAAATATCTTACCATGAGAAAAAAAATTGTTAAAAATTTTTTGTTCATTTGTTCATTACAACAAACAAAAACTTAACCAATTTTAACAAATTATATATACATATATGTAATTTGTTAAAATTGGTTAAATGTTTCAGTTCTGCTCATAAAATAATGTAATTTATCAGAGGACTGAGATCATAGTCAAGTTGATTCTGGAAACTTCAATCTGGAAAAGTGTACCTTTAAAGAACCAATGATAATTCAAGGAAAAAAGTCATTAAAAATATATTCATCCTCAAACAGTCAGTTTCATTTTCCCATAAGTTCTGCAATTTCTTATCCTCATTTCTTTTCATGATAAATATGTATTCTAGAGTATTTGTCAAAGTCCTTTCCTGTGAAGTTATCTGAATACAAAGCATCAGACTATGTAACTTTGGCAAATTGCAAAAGAGTAAGATGTTCATAAGTAAATGTCTGATTATAGCAATTGCTCAATCTCATGCAATACAATATTTTAAAATAATTTATCAGAATTGACCAGACTATATCAGACTTTTAGGAAGGTTCACATAGTTTTAGAACTCCATTGTAAACATATACATAAATGCTAAGAAGTTTGAACATTTCTTCTGGGACTACTCCCCACGATGTTCCAATAAACCAAATATGCTAAATCTGTTTAATATCTCTGTTTTCATAAGATGAATGAGTGATGCTTATGGAGTGCCTTAAGAGTTCTTCTATGACTTCCTATATTTATTTTTCTTATAATTAATCACTTTATTAATTTTAGTATTTTGAAATGTTTTTGACAATATTCAAAATATTTTATCATGGTTATTAAAAAAGTTCAAACACTTCTAGGGTTAGTGTTTAGTTTGACTGTATCTGAACTTTTGTTTGATTTCTCTTAATTCCACATAAAAGTGACACCATCCAATATGTTTTGTTTTCTTCTTATATATCACAGAGCATAATCCTCTACAGCTCTATTCATAATGCCAAACATGGCAAAGGTCTTTTTGATTGTTGAATAGTATTTCATTGTGTATATATAACACATCTGTACTTGGGCAGTTAGGCTGCTTCCCTAGTTTGGCTATTGCAAATATTACTTTACTGAATGTGGACATGCAAGTTTCCCTTTGAATTAGTGTTTTTGTATACTTAGTATGTATACTCAGTAGTGGAATTTCTGGGTTATGGGGCAGACCTATTTTTAATCTTTTGACAAACATCCATACTGTTTTCCATATAGATGTGAACTGTCTACATTCCTAGGAATAGTGTAAGAGAGTTCCTTTTCTGCACATCCTTAAGAGCGCTTGCTGATTTTTGTTTGTTTTGTTTTGTGGGTTATTTATTTATTTATTTTTGAATAGGTCTTTCTCACAGTGTAAGATGTTATTTCATTGTGGTTTTGATTTGCAATTCCACACACTAAATGATGATGAACTATTACTCTTTTTCCCATTGGACAGATATTGTCTTCCTTGGAGAAGTCTCTTGACCATCCTATTATTGAGTTGTTTTCATCCAGCTCCACAAAATACATCAGCTCCTTGACAAATGTTTGGTGCACAAATATTTTCTCCTATTCAGTAGGGTGTCTTTCTGTTTTGTATTTTCTTTCACTGTGCAGACATTTTTAGTTGGATGTAGTCCCAATTATTTTTATTCTTTTTTGTTTGTTTTCCCTGCTTCTGGAGATGAATCCACAAAGGCAACTCATAATCTTATGTCTCTGAGTCTTTTGCCAATGTGTTCTTCTATGTATTTTTTTTCAGGTCTTATATATGGCTTTTATCCAATTTGAGTTGATTTTTGTGTGTAGTGTGATATAGTGGTCCAGTTTTGTCCTTTTGCACATGACTGTCCAGTTTTACAAATACATCATATTCAAAATTTTCCTTTCTACATTGCATACTCCTATGTCACAGGAGTCTTGATCATATAGATGTGGACTTATATTCCTTTGTTCTGTGTGTTGTTTGTGTTCCAGTCCCATGGTGGTTTTGATTATTATCACTTGTAGTATAGCTTTAATTTGAAGTGTGATACCACTATTCATCTTTTTTTTTGGGGGGGGGTCAGGATTTTTTTGACTACTGAGTTATTTTATTTTTCCATATGAACTTCAGTATTTTTTTTCTATTTCTTTAAAGAATGCCATTGAAATTTGACAGTGATTGCATTGATTCTGTATATTGTTTTGGGGAAGATCCCATTTTGAAAATGTTTTTTCTTCTAGTCTTGAGCAAAGGATATATTGATATTTCCATTTCTTTGCCTCTTCTATTTCTTTTAATGTCTTATGATTTTTATTTATTTATTTATTTTATTTTTTTATTTTTAAGATTTATTTATTAATTTATACAAGAACAGGTGTACAGGCCAGATGCACGGGAGGATGAGAAGACTCACCAGAGACAGAGCAGGGAACAGAACAGGCAGACTAACGAAATACACTGCTGAGGGGAGCAGTGGGCACGACAGGAGAGGTCTGCTGCGCCATGTGGGACTCTCGCCTCCTGGCCTGGATTGAACCAGCACTGCAGAGGCTGTGGACAGCTTCACAGCACTGTGCTCAACTGCATGTGCCACCAGGGGAGGCCCTAATTTTTATTTTTATAGATCCCTTTACCAATATGTTAAATCTATTTCTAGGAATTATTTTTTGGGGTGTAATCATAAGTGGAATACTTCTTTTTAAGATTTATTTATTTATACAAGAACTGGGATACAGGTAAGAAGTGCAGGAGGGTGAGAGAATTCACCAGAGACAGAGCAGGGAGAAAGGTAGGAGAGGTCTGCCACTATGTGGGTTTCTCCTTGGCTGGCCGGGAATCGAACCCACGCTGCCGAGTCTGTGGATAGCTTCACAGCCCTGCGCTCAACCCGCTAAGCTACCGGGGAGGCCCTGTAAGTGGAATACTTTTAATGGCTTCCTTTTCTAGCTCATTGTTTCCATATAGAAAGGCAACTGGTTTTTCTATATTGATTTTGTAACTTGCCACTTTGCTGAACTGAGTAGTTTCAATTCATTTATCTGTGGAGTCTCTAGGGTTCTCTCTCATTATTATCTCATCTGCAAATTATAGTTTTAGTATTTCTTTCCCAATTTAGATTTCTTTAATATCCTTCTTTTGTTTAATTATTCTAGCTAGGACTTCTAATACTATGTTGAAGAACAATACTGAAAGTGGACATACATCCTTGTCTTATACCAGATCTTAGTTAAAATATATCAGTTTGTCCTCATTGAGAAAAATATTAATAATGGAATTTTCATATATGGCCTATATTATGTCCATTGATCCTAAGTTTTGTGATGGTTTTCATCATAAATAGATGTTGAATGTTATCACATGGTTTTCCAGGACCTACTGGCATTATCATGTGGAATTTATCGTTCCTTTTATTGATGTAGTTAATTATATTTGTTTATTTGGTATGTTCAACCATCCTTTATTCTCTGGTATAAATCTACTTGGTCATGTTGTATAGTACTTATAATTCACTGTTGGATTGGTTTGCTAAGATTTTGATCATGAGTTTTGCATCTGTGTTTATTTGGAAAATTTGTCTTGTTTATTTCTACTTATTCAGTTTTGGATGTGAACCATTACTTTTTTTAATTTTTTTTTTTTATTTTTATATTCCCCATGCAATTGCAACTGCCTGATTTACCCCATTCCCTCCTTTCCCCGCCCCCCACCAAGTGTGTCTCTGGTTCATAGTTGCTTGTTGATTTTGATTTTTTTCTTTCTTATAGTTATTCTTTTTCCTGGTCCCTTATTTAATAGGTTTTCTAGATTCCTGTAATGAATGAGACAATCTGGTATTTTTCTTTTTCTTTCTGGCTTATTTCGCTGAGCATGATCCCTTCCAGTTCCATCCATGTTGCTGCAAATTGCATGTGTTTATCTTTTTTGAATGCTGAGTGATATTCCATGGTGTATATGTACCACATCTTCTTGATCCAGTCATCTATTTTTGGGCATTTGGATTGTTTCCAAAGCTTAGCTATTGTAAATAGTGATGCTATAAACATAGGGTGCAGGTGCTCTTTGGAATTGATGTTTCTGTGTCCTTTGGGTAAATACCTAGGAGTGGAATTGCTGGATCATATGGAAGCTTTAATAGATTGAGGAATCTCCACACAGCTTTCCATAGTGGATGGACCAGTTTGCACTCCCACCAGCAGTGCAGGATAGTTCCTTTCTCTCCACATGCTCGCCAACATTTGTTGTTGCTCGTTTTTTTAATATATATGTGCCATTCTCACTGGTGTGAGATGGTATCTCATTGTAGTTTTGATTTGCATTTCCCTGATTGCAAGTGACATTGAACATTTTTCATATGCCTGGTGGCCATTTGTATTTCCTCTTTGGAGAAGTTTCTTTTTAGGTCTTTTGCCCATTTTTTTTTTTAATAGAGGTATGTTTTATTTATTTATTTATTTGTTTGTTTGTTTGTTTGTTTTTGTTTATACATGCACTGGGTACAGTCAGAAGCGCAGGAGGGTGAGAGAATTCACCAGAGCCCGAGCGAGGAGCAGAGCAGGCAGAAGGACTGAAGTACACTGCTGAGGGGAGCAGCGGGCGGCAGGAGTGGTCTGCTCGCCATGTGGGACCCTCCTCCAGTGGCCGGGGAGCAGCCGGGGATCGAACCGGTGCCGCAGAGGCCAAGGGCAGCTTCACAACCCAGCACTCAACCGCTGCGCCACCGGGGAGGTCCTCTTTTGCCCATTTTTTGACTGGATTATTTTCTCTGTTTTTGTTGAGTCTCATCAGCTCTTTGAACCATTACATTTTAAAGATAGTTTTTGTTAATGAAATATTACATCATGTTTCTTGTCAATATTTGGGTTAGTTTCTATTATATTTCTGAGTTTAGAAATAATTACAGATAATTTTTATAAGTCATATGTGTGTATGTACATATATGTGTATGTGTGTGTGTGTTTGTGTGTATGTAATTTAGTAATACCACTAGATGTTAAATAACAAAAAACAATAAAACATACTGATCAACAAATACATATAATGAAGCACACATATCTCAGTATTCAAAAATCATTCAGATATTAATTACAAGACTCAGTAGTTTATAAAGAACAATTGGAAAATAGTTCATCTTCTAATGTATCTAGTTTAAAATCTACTGATATATCTGTATACCTTAACAAACCATGACAAAGGAAGTCACTTAGATTTAAACATGCCTCATTTCTATTTTTCTCTCTCTTTGTTCTTATCCCATCCAGTTAAGTTAGATTCTGGTGAAGTGTTTCTCTTTTAAACTTGAAGGGTTGGTTTTGTAATGAAAAGCCATTGTCTGAGTCAGAAAAAAAAAAGTTAGTTTCTAAAATTATTTTCTAATATGTCTTACATTTTAATGCCAGTCTTATTATAAAAATAGTTCTTTCAAATATCTAGTCACGGGCCTTCTCAGTGGCACAGCTGGTTGAGTGCCATGCTGTGAAGTTGTCCGCAGCCTCTGCAGCATGGGTTCGATCCCCAGCCGGCCAGGGATATACCCACATGGCACAGCAGACCTCTCCTGCCTTGCCTTTTGCTCCCCTCAGCAGTGTCTTCGGTCTGTCTGCCTGTTCTGCAACCTGCTCTGTCTCTGGTGAATTCTCTCACCCTCCCATGCCTCTGGCCTGTACCCTAGTTCTTGCATATATATATATAAAAAAAAATCTAGTCACATTTTAGTCAAAATGAAAAGGAAGTATTTCTTGCAATGTTAGAAAACCTCAAAATCATTCCAGAGATAAACAAAGAATTGATTTAGATAATTCCCCTGAGGGTTGGTGATAATACTTTCTCTGTTAAGTCATTATTTTGTGATCAAGCCCAGTTTTCCAGACTGAAAGATGGTGGTGATAGCAAATGGACGACAAGAAAAGGTTTAGACTGAGACAGCTTACAGTGTCATATTGAAGCTGAACAGTCAATTCAGGATTTTTATTCCTTTTTCTTTAAACCTATTTTGAATTCAGAACATTTTAAAATCTCAAAAGAACCACCAAATATCTACTTAATCCTTAAAAGCAATGCTGATGTTACTACTGAACCCTGTAAAACTAGAATTTTCAAAATTAGGAGCATAATATTAAGATGTTGTTTTAAGTAAGTCTTTTATGGTGACCAAGATAAATCTTTATTTCTTTCCTCTTTTATCAATTTGGTGTTTTTTTTTTTAGATATATTTATTTATTCACACAAGAACTGGCATACAGGCCAGAGGTATGGGGAGTGGTGAGAGGATTCACCAGAGATGGAGTGGGAAGCATAACAGGCAGACTGACTGAAATAAACTGCTGAAGGGAGCAGTGGGCGAGTCAGGAGAGATGTGTTGTACCATGTGGGTTGCTCCCTGGCTGGATATCAGACTCGTGCTGCAGTGGCTGTGGATAGTTTCATAGGTTGTGTCTTAACTCCTTGCACCACCAGGGAGGCCCTATCAATTTTCTATTTTCCTAATCAGATTAGACTGTGAGCTCAAACCTCTTCACAGGTCCACTAAGCAGTTTGGAAGTTTTCCCATTCAATATCAACCCAGCCACAAATAAACATTTTTTTTTTTTACAGCTTACTCAAAGATCCAGAAATTCATTCCGAGCATAAGATGTGGCAAAAACTAAATCTCAATGAACATTAACAGCTTCTACTTATGTCTTGAATATATTGGAAGGAAATTATGATTGATTAATTCTTCTAAGGGATATTTCTTTCTAGGTGGCAAGCACTTTAATATCTTTTAAATGTTTGGTGCATGAACACCAGTGTTTGTGTCTTCTTCACTTCCAAGACTTCCTTAACAATAGTTGTTACCTCAGTGTACACTAAAATTTCCCTTTTGGTAACAACAATATAGAATGCAGAGCCTTCACAGACTGAAATGCCTTTTCAAAAACCTCAAGACTAGAACAGTATGTGGGGAAATGCCAAGAACCTGGAACACAAATTGTCTAACTATGGAAGAGAAAAGGACAATATCTTGAGGTGAACACGAACCCGTTACCCAAACTTAAAGCAAGAAACACAGCATAAAACAGCACATAACACATAATACAGATAATACAGATACAATATGAGACAATTTCACTTTTTTTTAAAGATCTTTTTTTTATTTATACAAGAACTGGGGTACAGGCCAGATATGTGGGAGGGTGAGAGGATTCACCAGAGACAGAGCGGGGGACAGAACAGGCAGACTGATGATACACACTGCTGAGGGGAGCAGCGGGCAAGACTGGAGAGGTCTGGTCACCATGTGGGTTGCTTTGAGGCTGGCAGGGATCGAACTGGCACTGCAGAGGCTGTGGACAGCTTCACAGCATTGCACTTAACTGCCTGCGCCGCCAGGAAGGCCCGATTTCACTTTTTAAGAGATTTAAGAAAAAAATCTGTAAAATGCAATCTATAGAGGGAGACTTAAAAAAAAAAAGACTGGGAAGAAAACATCTTCTGAAAATGAAAGTATAGGCTTTGGGAGAGATAAAAAGCAACAGATTATACAATATTAAGAACAGACTTCCTATAGCAAAATTTATACAGTATCCAAGATGTTAGTGTCTTTTTTTAAATTTTTTTAAGTTTATTTATTTTTACAAGAACCAGGGTACAGGCCAGAAGCATGGGAGGGTGAGAGGATTCACCAGAGACAGAGTGGGGAACAGAACAGGCAGTCGGGCTGAAAACACTCCTGAGGGGAACAGCAGGCAAGACAGGAGAGGTCTGCTGCACCATGTGGGTAGTTCCCTGGCTGGTGGGGAATCAAACCCATGCTGCAGAGGCTGCAGACTGCTTCACAGTGCTGCGTTCAACCTGCTGTGCCACCAGGGAGGTCCCAAGATGATAGTTTCAATGATATTTTCTCCTACTAACTGAGTTTAGATAGAGTGATTAATATCTCTTACTACTTGGTTTACATTAAAGATCTATGTGGGTTATATCAAGAGTCTGAAGTGGTAAAACTTTACCTTGCTTTCCTTTAACCTTTGTTATTATCATGATAGCTATGTAGTTATTGCAGATAACTAAATATCTTTAAAATACTATGTTAAATATTAGAATGTTTTCATTCTGAAAGTTGTCAGTCAAAGAGAGTTGAAATCATCTGCAAGACAATAAAAATTGGAACATGTTAAAGAGATAATTAACTCAAAATTAGTAAATTAATGAACTTCAGTCATTTTTTTCTAAATATGAATATTGCATTTCATTATAAACCTGAAAATTGTATTAGGAAAAAGAAATAGTTTTCTTTAATTAGAAGTCTAAATTGTTCTTTTAAAGAAAAGTATTTTTCAACATTTTTTCTGATGGTTAAACTAGTTAGAAAACATCTAGTTCTCTCTAGTCTGTCTTCTTATACAAACTACAGTTTTAACAAAAATTTTTGATTTTTCATGATTTTTATAAGTGAATATGACTCAAATTATTTTTGTGGGGCTTCCCCGGTGGCACAGAGGGTTGAACGCAGCACTGTGAAGCTGTCTGCATCCTCTATAGCATGGGTTTGATTATTGGCCTGCCAAGGAGATTCCCACATGGCAAGGCAGACCTCTCCTGTCTGGCCTACTGCTCCCCTCAGCAGTGTATTTCATCAGTCTGCCTGTTCTGCTCCCTGCTCTGTCTCTGGTGAATTCTCTCACCCTCCCGCTCCTCTGGCCTGTACCCCAGGCTTGTATAAATAAATCTTAAAAAAATTGTTTTCTAAAATCTAATGGCTGATTTTTGATATAATCTTAAATCATTTAAATGTTAAGACTTTAAATTTATTTTAAAAGTTTAACTTCCTTGCTTTCACATTTCAATTTTTGGTTCAATTTGGTAAAATTCTATCCTTCTACAAAACATACATATTCTGTATGTTTGTCACTGTGTATTGTGTTCATAGTCTTGATTTTGTATGTCAAATCTGTGTGAAATAATGTTTATGATGGTGCACACAAATAATGTCCTGTGCATATCTGTCCAAATGAGAGTTGGCTTCACTTAAAAACTCTCATAACTGTATGAGACTTTGCATAAAATTGTTTCTGTGTGTGTAAAAGAGCAGGATTGGGAGAGAGACAGTGAATGAGGAGAGTTATACAGATGCCTGTATGTAATATTTTCATAGGTGGTAAGAAAGAAAGGGTTGTAAATTCAGAACACAATATCACAGACGTACTTCTAAGCTTAAATGTATGTTCCATAGGAGATATGGACAGTTTTATAGTTCTATAAATCAAATGAATGTCAAAGTATTTGTACTTAGAAGTTATCTACCCAAGGGACACAAACAATCAACAAAAATTAGTTTCTTAGATGATCATTGTCTTTAGAAATTACTTGTGACTATGCAGCACAAAGCAATGCTGTAATATATTCTGCAGTTTATTTCATTTATTTTGCTTGTCAGAGCCATTGTAAGGCTTACATTCAGAGGAGAACTATATATGTCCACTGATATTCAAGCCAAACAGTGGTTTCATCAGACAAAAGGGGAAAGGCATCTCCCAAATGTCTTACTATCTTGATTCTTTGAAAAAATTGTTGAAATCCATTCAACAAATATACTCAGAATGATTCAAAGTAATGTTTGTTTTCTAGGCTCTTTCAAATGCCAAGATATTATCAGAGACCTTTAATCAAATTTCCCAGATTTTCTTCAAAAGTAGTTTATTTTCAACTTCTCTTTTGTTGTGAATGTAACTCCATTTCCATTAAGCTCTGTGTGTTTATCAATTTGTGCAACAGTGAAATTTAATTAAATTATCTTAAATACATGTACTTAAAACTTAGATGAAGAAATTAAGGTGGTCCCATTTATAGCCTGCAGCTGCTTAATTCATACTCACTTCTATTTAATTGAAAGTCAATAACCTGTAAAGAGAAAGCATATCCAGTAGAGAGTGTATGGAAACTAAAACATAGTCAATTGCATGATTCATAAGGGTGTTTGTTTACTTCATTTTTCTAGTTTAAGGTAACATGTTTTGTCCTTTTCAAACATGTATATATGTCAGTTTAAAGCAATATTTAAAACATTAGTTCCTGGGCCTCCCTGGTGATACAGATGGTTGAGTGCAGTGCTGTGAATCTGTCCACAGCCTGTGTGCAGTGAGGGTTTGATCCCCCTCAGCGGAGATAACCACATGGTGCGGCAGACCTCTCCTGTCTCACCTGCTGCTCCCTTCTGCAGTGTATTTCAGTCAGTCTGCCTGTTCTGTTCCCTGCTCTGTCTCTGGTGAATCCTCTCACCCTCCTACAAATCTGGCCTATACCTCAGTTCTTGTATGCATGAATAAATAAATCTTTTAAAAAATAAATAAATCTTTTAAAAAATAAATACACCAGGTCTTATAGAAGACCTGGTGTATAGGCCAGAGGCATGGGAGGGTAAAAGGATTCACCAGAGACAGAGCTGGGAGCAGAAGAGGCAGATGGCCAAAATACACTGCTGAGGGTAGCAGCCGATGAGGCAGGAGAGGTCTGCTATTCCATGTGGGAATCTCCTTGGCTGGCCAGGAATCGAACCTGCACTTCAGAGGCTGCGGACAGCTTCACAGTGCTGCGCTCAACCTGCTGCACCACCGGGGAGGCCCTAAATAAATCTTAAAAATAAAAAAAAATACTAGTTCCCAATTATATTTGAAAGCAAATGTAAATTTACACTACCAAAAACTTATCTTATTAATGCCACATATATTTCAATATTAATGTAGTTATATTTTATTGCCATGACTATAAAATTATTTTTAAATCACTTTCATTTAGACATCATATTAATGAGATAACTGAAATTATCTCTTAAGCATAAGGTTTCCTCTAATCACATGAACATGTTTTCCACATAAGCCTTGTGTTAATCAAACACTGCATAGTTTAGCTGACACTCTATCACCTATGCATATACTTGTGCTCAATGGAAAGTATAAGAAATCAATATTTTTTTTTTTACTTATTAACATTTTCATTTTGTTTAAAGATTTATTTACTTATACAAGAACTGGGGAACAGGCCAGATATGTGGGAGGGTGAGAGGATTCACCAGAGACAGAGAGGAGAACAGAACAGGCAGACTGACTGGAATATACTGCTGAGGGGAGCAGCAGGTGAGACAGGAGAGGTCTGCTGTGCTATGTGGGTTAGTTCTCTGGCCTAGGATGGAAGTCCTGCTGTAGTTGCTACTGACAGTTCTCTAGTGTCAAAACTTAACCCATTATGACACCAGGGAGGCCCATTTTTTTCTGTTTTTTTTTTTTTTTGTTGTTCCTCTTCATTAAAAAATGGTACCCTGTATTTTTAAAAAATTATATGTTGACATTTGTTTTGAAATTCTAATATTGCTTAAACAACTTAATGTTTTTTGTTTTGTTTCTAGAATAATTAGTAGAATAAATGCCTAGCTAAATTATATTTTTGTTGTACTTTTTCATGGGTGAACTATATTGAATAAAATTTCCTCATTCAATATTAATAAAAGAAATGTGGATTTTTTAAATTTTTGGTGAATGGTAAATTGAATGTTTGTATCTAATATAAATATGTAGCATTTTTTTTTCTAAAAAAAAAACATAAGTGGGATATTTGAAGGACATAGATCAGAATGAAATATACTAGAATTGAGATCAAGACAATTTTGGAAACTATGATGAATTAATAGATGTAAGTAAAGTAACAGACATGAACATACATTTTAAATAATAGTGGTAAATTATTCTTGGTAATCCTTACCTGGAAGGATTCCCCATATCATCAGATATTGCTGAGAGTTGGGGATACAGTGGTGACTATAATGAGGACAATCAGCTGTAAAGCAGTTTAAGAAATTACTACAGGGCCTCCCTGGTGGTGCAAGGGGTTAAGCACAGCACTATGAATCTATCCGTGGCCACTGTAGCACAAGCTTGATCCCCAGCCAGCCAGGGAGCCACCCACATGGTGCAGCAGACCTCTCTTGTCTCACCCACTGCTCCCCTCAGCAGTGTATTTCAGTCAGTCTGCTTGTTCTGTTTCCCACTCTGTTTCTGGTGAATCCTCTCACCCCTGCTCCCACATCTCTGGCCTGTACCCCAGTTCTTGTATGCATAAATAAATAAATTAAAAAATAGAAAATAAATTACTACATCTCCTTCACACTAAATGACATGATAACAGCTTCTTCTAGAAGGAAATTACAAGTTAACTTTCTGGAGAGCTTTTGTGACTGATATTGTTCTTTAGTACAGCATGTACACTTGGGACTAGTTTTATCACAAAAGAAACCACAAGGGCAGAGGATGAGTGAAAAACAGTGTGCATATCTTTTGCTGAAAACGAGGAATTCTTTCAACACTTGACTCTCAGAACACTGGAGTCATATTTTCCATGTTGGAAAATAGATGAGGAAGGAATTAATTCCTGAACTTGAGAATATGAAAACTGAAACATCCATAACTGAAAATTAATGAAAAGAATGCATAAAGAGGCATCTCCCTGGTGGTTCAAGAGGTTAAAGCACAGCACTAAAAGGTATCCACAGTCACTGGAGCACAAGTTTGATCCCTGGGCAGGGAGCTGACCCACATAGTACAGCAGACCTCTCCTGTCTCACCTGCTGCTCCCCTCAGCAGTGTATTTAGGTCAGTCCTCCCTATCTGTTCCCCACTCTGTCTCTGATGAATCCTCTCGTCCCCCAAACATTTGGCCTATACCCCAGTTCTTCTATGCATAAATAAATCTTAAAATAATAAATTCATTAAATTAAAAAATAAATAAAGATGGGGCCACCTTGGTGGTGCAGGCAGTTGAACGCAGCACTGTGAATCTGTCCGAAGCCTCTGCAGCACAGGTTCTATCCTGGCCAGCCGGGGATATAGGCACATGGTGCGGCAGACCTCTCCTGCCTCGCCTGCTGCTCCCCTCAGCATTGCTTTCCAGTCAATCTGCCTTTTCTGTTGCCTGCTCTGTCTTGGGTGAATCCTCTCACCCTCCCTCGCATCTGGCCTGTACCCAGGTTCTTGTATGCATAAACAAAATAAATAAATCTTTTAAAAATAAATAAACAATAAATAATGCAGAGAGAGGAGGCAACATAATATAATGGAATACATATAATGGAATAAATAGTCTCTTAAACCAATGGTGCTAGAATAACTGAACATATAGATGCCAAAAATTTTTTTCTAGGTACAGACATTCCAGCCTTCATAAAAATTAACTCAAAATGTATTATAAACCTAAATGTAAAACAAAACAAATCAAGGCACTATAAAAAACATCCTAGAATATAACAGATTGCATTGCACTGGGTATATACAGTTACTTTTTTTTTTTTTTTTTTAGTTATAACACCCAAAACACCACCCATGGAACAAATAATTTATAAAGTAACCTATTAAATAATTATGCCTTGCAAAAGCCAACAGCAATAGTATTAGAAGCCAAACCACTGTCTTGAAGGAAATATTTGCAAAAGAACTTTTGATAATGGGTTTTGATATAAGGTATAGAAAGAACTTTTAAAATTCTACAAAAAAAAAAAAAAAAAAACAATAGCCTGATTTTTCAAAGGGCTAAAGCCCTTAACATACTTCACCAAAGAAAGATATACAGTTGCCAAGTAGGCATTTGAAAGATGTCTCACATCTTATGTAACCAGGGAATGGAAAGTTAAAGCAATAATGAGATCTTATATCTTTTAGAAAAAACAAAATATGAAACATTCATTTCACCCAATGCTGGCTAGGTTGTGAAACAACAGAAATGTTTGTATCTTTTTGGTGTGAATTCAAAATGATGCAGTCACTTTGAATGTCACTTTGGAAACATTTTAAGACTACATATGTTCTTATCATATGATCCAGCTATTACGCTCCTTGGTACTTAACCAAAGAGGGCAAAAAACTTCTGTCTACTCAAAACCCTCTAAACAGTAATTACTATTTCATTTAGTATTATTTTATTATTAATATTAAGAATTGCCAAATTTTGAAGCAACTAAGTTATCTTCACTTTGCTAGCAGATAAACTGTGACTCAGAGACTGTGATATGTATTTACTGACAAAATAATATTCTATCAAACAATGAAAAGACTAGCAGAAACTGAAATGAACTAAATCTAGCAAATACAATATGAAAGACTGTATAATGTATCATTCCAACTATATGACATTCTGGTAAAAGCTAATCATAGATGCAGGAAAAAAAAAATGATGGCCAAGGGTTGGATTATAGGCAGTGTAGGAGGAATTTTAGGGCAGTGAAAATATTTTCTAAAATACTACCATTATGGATAAAGTTCATTTCACAATTGTCAAAACTCAGAGACTGTACGCTAATTAAGAGTAACTTAAACAAAAACTATGAATTTTGGGGTAATTATGGTGTGTCAATGGAGATAAATTGATTATAAAAAATATAACTCTCTTGTAAGGATGTTGATAGTGGGAGAACTTGTGCTAATTGGTAGATATGCGTTATATGTGGACTCTATATTTTTTGCTCAATTTACCTAAAGCCTCCCTTAAAAAAATAAATTTACTAGGGCCTCCTGAATGGTGCAAAGTGTTCAGTCTCAGCACTACAAAGCAAACTGCAGCCACTGCAGCACCAGTTCGATCCAGGGCAGGGAGCTAACCCACATGGTGCAGCAGACCTCTCCCGTCTAGCCCTCTGCTCCCTTCAGCAGTGCATTTCAGCTGATATGCCTCTTCTGTTTCCCATTCTGTCTCTGCTGAATCCTCTCACCCTCCACACCTCTGACCTGTTTCCCAGTTCTTGTATGCATAAATAAATAAATCCTTTTAAAAAACATTAAAAAGGGCCTCCCTGGTGGCACAGCACTTGAGCGCTGGGTTGCGAAGCTGCCCACAGCCTCTGCAGTGCCGGTTTGATCCCCGGCCACTGGGCGAGGGTCCCACATGGTGCACAGACCTCGCCTGCCGCCCCCTGCTCCCCTCAGCAGTGTATTTCCGTCAGTCTGTTCTGCTCCCTGCTCCCTGCTCTGGCTCTGGTGAATTCTCTCAACCTCCCTCGCTTCTGACTCTACCTAGTGCTTGTATAAATAAATATTAAAAAAAAAGAAAATTTTTGGAGGACTGACTTGTCTGAAACATAAGAATATAAAACATGGGCCTCCCCTGGTAGTGCAGTGGTTGAGCGCTGGGCTGCGAAGCTGCCTGCAGCCTCTGCAGTGCCAGTTTGATCCCCGGCCACGTGCGAGGGTCTCACATGGCGCAACAAACCTCTCCTGCTGCCCGCTGCTCCCCTCAGCAGTGTATTTCGTCAGTCTGCCTGTTCTGTTCCCCGCTCTGGCTCTGGTGAATTCTCTAACCCTCCTGCACTTCTGACTATACCCAGTGCTTGTATAAATATATAAATAAATCTTAAAAAAAATATAAAACACATGGACAAGATGAAGTGGCAATTCTTTATTACTCAAAACATTTAAGATCTATTCTTAAAATTGTAGAAAATGAGGTTTTAGATTCAATGCTTCATAAAAGTACTAGTGATGGTTGATGAAAATAAACTCTCACCATAACACATTACTGTGAAGAAATCAAAGCTATTCTACAAGTTTCCAGGTAGAGTAAAAAAAAAAAAAACAAAAAAAAAAAAAAAAAAACAACAGATTGGCTCTGGATTTCAAAAAAAAGTCGATGAGAACTTGGTATATAAAGGTTTAAAGTCTTCAAAATTTCAAGGAAAATTATTTGAAATTTAGAGTTATATGTGTGTATAAATTATGAATATAAAACAAAATCATTTTAACACACATCATCATTCACTCATGGTTATATTCATCATTAATATTTAGGAAGTCATTTGAGGACAGACATCATGAAAGTGAGTCAAATAAGTCAAGAAATCCTGGAATGATATAAAGAGTCTACATTAATTTGGCATGTACTGCTAAACCTTTCAGATATGGTTATTTCAAGTATTTATAACTAGCATCTATTCCAATTTGCCATGATATATAGGAGATAAAATGAGGAGTACAGGCATAGTACATGTTTAATGTTTTGAACTTGTGTTTAATAAATAGAGCTAACTATCTGATATGTTCAATATTTTAGACAGGTTTTCTGGATAATAAATGGAGAATATATGGTTGAATTAATAATAAGAAGAAAGGCAAGGGAAAAGATCAGGAAAATTACTAAATCTAGTGAAATGAAAAATGGTGAAGGAAAGGGAGATACTCTTCTGTTACTACCTGAATATTAATATAGAATATAATATGGAATAATAATCTGAACAAAAACGTAATACAATCATGTAAAAGAAAGGATGGATATTGTAGAAAGTGAAACAAAGATGAGGAAGGAGTTTTAAGTCTTATTTTTCATAGTACACACAATAGTTATATGTTATTATAGAAACAAACAAACAAAAACATTGTAATCTTATTTTAACATCTTGGCAAAGATAATGAGCTAAAAGAATGAAGTGGCTACTTCAGAAGGTAAGAGAATATTAGAAGATTTTAAGATAAAAGTATCACAATATTTTTACACTCTGTGTATGCAATTTAATCCCATAATTTTTCTTAAAAAAACACTTTCTGAAAATGATTTTTAAAACTTTAGAATAAATGTTAACTCAAAACTTCTTTTTTTAAAAAAAAAGATTCATTTATAATGCATACAAGAACTGGGGTACAGGCCAGCGGTGTGGGAGGTGAGAGGATTCACCAGAGACAGAGTGAGGAACAGAACAGGCAGATTGACTGAAATACACTGCTGAGGGGAGAAGCCGGCAAGTCAAGAGAGGTCTGCTGTGCCATGTGGGTTGCTTCCCGACCTCTTGGGGATCAAACTAGTGCTGCAGTGGCTGCAAATAGCTTCAAAGGTTGTGTCTTAAGCCCTGCGCCACCAGCGAGGCCCTCAAAACTTCTTTAAAGCAAAAAAAAAAAGTGCATTTCTCTATTCCATAAGTGACTTGTTAGACTTTTTCCCCACTATTTGGAATATTCAGTCTACATCTCTATTCTGTACTTACAGTAATCAATGCACTATCCAAGACAAAATTCGAGCAATTTTACTCAGCCTCTTATAGGTTCATTTAGGAGGTCATTATGTAGTCAGTATTTGATACTGAAAAAAAATGTGTTCCTGCAATTATTGAAGTTCATACCTAAACAGACCAATTACAATTAGCGAAATTGAAATGGTAATCAAAAACCTCCCCAAAAACAAAAGCCCAGGACCTGATGGATTTACAAATGAATTCTACCAAACATTCAGAGACGAATTAGTGCCTATCCTTCACAAACTCTTCCAAAAATTGAGAAGGAAGGGACAATACCAAACACGTTCTATGAAGCCAACATTACACTAATACCAAAACCGAACAAGGACAACACAAAAAAGGAAAACTATAGGCCAATCTCCCTAATGAACACTGATGCAAAAATCCTCAATAAAATTTTAGCTATCAGAATCCAACAATGTATCCATAAGATAATTCACCACGACCAAGTTGGATTCATTCCAGGGGCACAAGGATGGTTTAACATCCGAAAATCAATCAATGTTATCCAACACATCAACAAAAAGAAATATAAAAACCATATGATAATATCAATAGATGCTGAGAAAGCTTTCGACAAAGTGCAACACCCATTCATGATAAAAGCCCTTGAAATTCTTGGGATACAAGGAACATACCTCAACATCATAAAGGCCATCTATGACAAGCCAACAGCCAGTATCATTCTCAATGGTGAAAAGCTGAAAGCAATTCCATTAAGATCTGGAACAAGACAAGGATGTCCACTCTCACCACTGCTTTTCAATATAATACTGGAAGTCCTAGCCAGAGCAATAAGACAAGAGAAAGACATCCAAGGAATCCAAATAGGAAAAGAAGAAGTCAAACTATCACTATTTGCAGATGATATGATAATATACATAGAGAACCCCAAAATCTCCACAGAAAAACTAATTCAACTCATCGGTCAGTTCAGTAAAGTGGCAGGATACAAAATCAACATGCAAAAGTCAGTAGCCTTCCTATACACAAACAATAAATCTGAAGAAGAAGAAATCAAAAAAACCACCCCTTTTATTATTGAAACAAAAAAAATCAAATATTTGGGAATAAATCTAACAAAAGAGGTAAAGGACCTATACAAAGAAAACTATAAAACACTGTTAAAAGAAATAGAAGAAGACACAAAGAAATGGAAAGACATCCCCTGCTCATGGATTGGAAGAATAAACATTATTAAAATGGCCATCCTATCAAAAGCAATATACAGATTCAATGCTATTCCAATCAAAATCTCAATGGCATTCTTCAAAGAAATAGAACAATTATTGATGAAATTCATATGGAATCACCAAAAACCCCGAATAGCCAAAGCTCTACTGAAAAAAAAAGAAGGAAATGGAGGCATCAAACTCCCAGACTTCAAACTATACTACAAAGCCATAATCATCAAAACTGCATGGTATTGGAACAAGAACAGACATACAGACCAATGGAATCAAATAGAAAATTCAGAAATAAACCCACAGATTTATGGTCAACTAATCTTTGACAAAGGAGCAAAGACTATGCATTGGAGCAAAGAAAGTTTGTTCAATAAATGGTGCTGGGAAAACTGGGTCGCTACATGCAAAAGAATGAAGCTTGACCACTACCTCACACCATACACAAAAATCAACTCAAAATGGATTAAAGAACAAGACATAAGACCTGAAACCATAAAATACATAGAAGGAAATATAGGCGAAACACTACGGGATTTGCACATCAAAGACATCTTTACAGACACATCACCCAAAGCAGTGATAGTGAAGGCAAAGATCAACAGCTGGGACTACATCAAATTAAAGAGCTTCTGCACAGCAAAAGAGACAATAACAAAAACAAGAGAAACCCCACCAACTGGGAGAACATTTTTGCACCCAACACTAATGATAAAGGACTGATCACAAAAATCTGCAAAGAGCTGATGAGACTCAGCAACAACAAAGAAAATAATCCAGTCAAAAAATGGGCAGAAGAGCTAAAAAGAAACTTCTCTGAAGAGGAAATGCAAATGGCCAACAGACATATGAAAAAATGTTCAACATCACTTGCAATCAGGGAAATGCAAATCAAAACTACCATGAGATACCATCTCACACCAGTGAGAATGGCACATATTAAAAAACTAGCAACAACAAATGTTGGCGAGGATGTGGAGAAAAAGGAACTCTTCTGCACTGTTGGTGGGAGTGCAAACTGGTCCAACCACTATGGAGAGCTGTGTGGAGATTTCTGGACCTACTAAACATAGAGCTTCCATATGATCCAGCAATTCCACTCCTAGGTATTTACCCAAAGGACACAGAAACATCAATTCCAAAGAGCACCTGCACCCCTATGTTTATAGCAGCACTGTTTACAATAGCTAAGCTTTGGAAACAACCCAAATGCCCAAAAGTAGATGACTGGATCAAGAAGATGTGGTACATATATACCATGGAATATTACTCAGCATTCAAAAAAGATAAACACTTGCAATTTGCAGCAACATGGATGGCGCTGGAAGGGATCATGCTCAGCGAAATAAGCCAAAAAGAAAAAGAAAAATACCGGATGGTCTCACTCATAGCAGGAATCTAGAAAACTTAAATAAGGGACCAGGAAAATGAATATAAGAAAGTGAAAATCAAAATCAACAAAAAACTATGAACCAGAGACACTTTTTTGGGGGTGGGGGGCGGGAGGGGAAGGATTGGGGTCAGAATGGGGCGTTTGCAATTGTATGGGGGAATATAAAAATAAAATTTAAGATTAAAAAAAAAAAGATATAAAAAAAAAATTATTGAAGTTCATATAGTGTTTTAATTTATATCTGCATTTGACTGCAGTTACTGATATATTCACAGTGCCTTCTCCTGACATTTGAAAATAGTTTTATTGATGGTGGTTCAATTATATATTTCTTTTTAAAATTGTTTTTATGTGGTTTTTTTTTAGGATTTATTTATTTATGCATACAATCACTGGGGTACCAGCCAGAGGTGTGTGGGGGGTGAGAGGATTCACCAGAGACAGCGTGGGGAACAGAACAGGCAGACTGAAATGCACTGCTGAGGGGAGCAGCAGGCGAGTCAGGAGAGTTCTGCTGCACCATGTGGGTAGCTCCCTGGCCGGGGATCAAACTCATGCTGTAGTGGCTGCAGATAGCTTCATAGGTTGTGTCTTAATACCTTGCACCACCAGGGAGGCCCATTTTTTATGTGTTCTTATCCAAAGATATTTCAATTTCATCTTTTGCATTTCTCATATACAGAATAGTCAGTGGTTGAAAATACATTATGTAACAACACAAAATAAAGTATAGATATTATTCCCAACACGTGAAAGTTTAGAATACTTTACTTTCACCTGAGTTTCTAAATTTTAATAAAAGGAAATTTGTTATGTTTTTAGCAACACAAATGTCTAAAAGGTTCACTTCTCTGTGTTCATTCTTTTTTTTTTTTAAGATTTATTTATTAGGCATACAAAAACTAGGGTACAGGCCAGAGGTGGGGGTGGTGAGAGGATTCACCAGAGACAAAGTGGGGAACAGAACAGGCAGCCTGACTGAAATATACTGCTGAGGGAAGCAGCAGGAGAGACCGGTGAAGTCTGCTGCTCCATGTGGGTCACCTCCCAGGCCAGGGATCCGGGGATCCAACTCTTGCGGATAGCTTCATGGAGCTGACACTTAATCCCTTGCAACACCAGGGAGGCGGGCCCCTGTGTTCATTCTTAAGAATTTTGAAATTGATGGAGTCTTTTATCTTCACATGCAAATGCTTTTGTGATGTTGTCAGCCTTTCTTATCACCTAATGATATTTTCTTTTCAAAATTTGATGAGGTTCTGTACTTCTTTCTGAAAAGTGCTATTTTCTTCCTTTCTGCATGTAAAGATGAGCCAGTTTCAGTAAAAGAATGTCAATAGTCTTAATTAGTTAGGATAACAGTTACTAAAATAGAACAAGTGTTGGTTGTAAGCCCAAATCAGTAATCATCCTCATATATTCCACTTGTTAACTGTGATAAAGATTCCTTGTACTGTTGGTTTGTTCATTATTACTGGAATATAATTCAAATACTTAAGCATTTTAAGTTATTTTAATATTAATTATTGAAATACACAATATAAAATATTCAGAAGGCTAGTTTGATATTCTTATTAAATGTGTCAACCTGTTTACTTACTATATGCTAGATTTTTTAATGGAAATGTTGATATATATATATATATATAAATGAAAATAAACATATTACCACTCAATATTATTTCCAGTTTAAACAAAAATAGACTATTTCATTAAATCAATTCATTATATGTTGATGTAAAAGGCATAGATGTCAGAAATAAAATATTTGTGACTATGGTTTTCCTGCTAGAATAAAACAATTTATATTATAGTCCAATGATTAATTCCATTAATTCCCTTCCTTTCAAATACATTTCTTCCTTTTACTGCTATTTGATTTACTATTGGGGAAAATTAGGATTATCTTTAGGAGAAAATTAGTTTTATATAATTAATTGGGTGATTTAGCAATATATATCATTCCTAATAGCCCTTGCTATTTTAAGATTTTTTTCTTGAAATACAACTTAGTGATGAAAATATGCAAGATTAAATTACCCCAGACCAGAGTATGAGTATGTATTTACACCGCATTTTTTATCACACTTTCCTTAGATGGAAACGTAGATATTTTTTTCCCATTTTAAAGAAAGATCCCCTTTTGTCTACTCACCATATTATATTTGTTTCCTGTTAAAAATGAGGAGTGTGATAAATGTATTTTGGTTCATGGAACTTGCTACTAACTTTGTGTTGGCATGCTTGACTAGAAGGGCAAGAGGACATGTTGCCAAGCATTAGCAAGGATAACATTCTATAAAGTTTGCAGTTATATGTTTATCACTATTTTAACTATCTATCAAAACTCTAAAGGAAATCTTCTCACCTTCTTTTAAGTTTTCACATTCTTTTCTTGTATCTATTTTCTTCCTTAATGTGTGTCTATTGCGCCTAAGCAGCCTCTTCAGCCACCATTTTGCTCCTTGGCAGGATCCTGCATCCTACAGCTTGTTCCATGACTCTTGTTTGTCAGTGCAGTGTTGTCAACATAACACCTTAAGCCTGGGCTAACACAAGCAGTAAACTCTAGAGAGCAATAAGTCAAGGTTAAAGAGTCTGGAATCAGGAGGAAGACATCTATTATGTACACATGCATTTAAGGTGTCAACTTCCTGAAAAAATATTGTCTATCCATACAGCAAACATTTGGCTAGGTCCTTCTATGCTCCAGACACTATATTTGCATTATTCACAATATGTAGATGAATCATAAAAATCATTTACCTTTAAGGAATTTATCTTTATAATACACTCAAAAGTGTGCTATAAATACACACACATATACACATAATATTAGCTAAGGCTTTCTTAGGCTCTTAGACACGTCTAGTATTAGAATATTGTCTTCCTATATATTCTAAGAGAAAAAAGATTTAAAAAAATAATAAGATCCTTATGAGTGAAAATAAATTGTGTTGCGGTAAGACATTAAAATAAGTAAGACTTTGGAATATCCTGAACACTAGGTATTAAACATTTCTTAAATGTCAAGGTTTGTGTTTTATAGTCTAGCTGTGTATAAAATTGCACATTCAGTTCATTCTACATTTTCTTTCTCCTTCCTATTCATTTCCTTTTTATCTCCAGCCACATGTGGTGATCTAGTAATTTTTTTTTTTCTCACTAAAGTCCACCACAGGAATATTCATTTCACCATGCTGTATTGTAAAGCTTCTTATTAGCATTGATTTTGACATTAAAAATCCACAGTAAAATCTTACTAATTGAGCCCACATAGAAAATAAAATTTAATTCTGAATTATAGAATGCCTAAGAAGAAATGGTACTAAACAAAATGTGCATATAGTAATCTGATGACAGCAATAGAGAAATGTGAGAATCAGTCACATATGTGAGGAGAAAATCTTATTTTGAGTGTTAAAATACTCAGATAACATCTATTTTTAATATCTTCAGTGATACTTCAAAAATGGCTTAAAATATCTAGTTTTACTTGAAATAGGCTAAGTATTATCCTTATTTAAATTTTGATATCATCAGAAATTTGAAGGTGCACTTAGCTATGTCAGTTCAGCTTACCTTAAATATGCCAGTGTGTTATCTTTAATTAAAAACAGGTCATTTGTTGTTTGGAAAGGAATTCATCTAATGAGACAATGGCTGTAGCACATGAAAGCTTTTGCACAATATAGTAAATAATTTTAATTATGTAGACATTTGAACCTGATGCTAGATGATACAATATAATATTCAAGCTTCCTTATTATTGACTAAGGAATAATTTAAAATTGCTTTAGCATTACACCATTTTTGCAATTACATTAAAAATAGTTAAGTATACAGAAATATGTGGTTTATATTTATTTTCATATTAGTTATCTCTCTTCATTCACTTTTTGGCAATTTTTCCAATTTCTGATTCACTTGCTAATTTCCTGCTAAATGACTCTTTATGCAACAATGGGCACTCGTGGTGAAATAGCAAATTCATTACTCAGTAACAAAGGGCAGATTTTTGAAAATATTTCCAAGAAGCCTAGTCAAATAGGAAAATGTTTAAAGAAAAGTTTAAAGAAATGTCAGCTTGGTGGGAGTAGTGCATTTTTATAATTAAAAAAAAAAATTAGAAGGAACCATGAAAAAATGGGCTAATATTCACAGAATTACTATTACTTAAAAACTAAGCTGGAGAAGTTCTGGAAGTAGGAGGAAATTCGTAAGAGAAAAGTGTTCCTGATTTCATGACAGGAGAGGATTTAAAAAGGGGTCAAAACCAATGTAGAATATTATAGGCACAGAAAAGCTCATGATAAAATCCATTTTCTTGAGTAACTGTAGAAAGAAGATCTTGTAGTCCATAGAGTTTGTGAGAAGAAATTGTCATTATTTTTTTTCCTTCATTTACTCACATGACTTAGCCCTATGGGTAGCCCTGGAAAAATGGAACTGTAATATAGCATGGGAAGATAATTATTAAAGAAACAAATGAGTACTAGATAAAGGGAACTTGGTATAAAAAGATTATGGAGAAAATCTTGGTTACACATTAGATAGAGAGGAGAACTGAATCCTGTCTATAATGCAAACACATCTGGGCTCAACCCTGATGGAATGAATGGGACAACCCACGGAAGCATGGTCATGACTCTGAAGCCAAACAGACATTGTATCCACTGTAAATGTCTGTTTAATTGTAAAAGCAGAATTCTTTCCACCCAGAATTCTGCATCCAACAAAATTATTCTCTAGGAATGAGAACAAAATAAAGACATTCTTTGACTATGAAAGCTAAGAGAATTTGCCAGCAGTTACTGGCCTTAAGGGAAGGAGGGGAGGAAATATTAAAAAAAAAATCCTTAGGCTAAGTAGAAATGAATTTCCCAAGAATTCTGTAATTTAAGGAATGGAGGAAAAACAAAAGGGATAGTAAGTATTTAAATCAATAAAATACATATAAAATAGCATAATTTCTGATGAAATAGAATGAAATTTGGAATAAATAGCAAATAGATATATGGAAAATTCCAAAGATTTGGAAATTAAATAATACTACAATATTATAATTTATAGGAAAATATAAATTTGGTCATTCAGATGAGCAATACATATTTTCATATATATTTGGTTTCCATCTAGGGTTAATGGTCCATAATTCCCTAAATCCTTTGAATTTCCTAAGTGAAGAGTAATATGAAGGTGCTTTTTGTTATTTTGATGGTGTGACTTTTGTAAGCTCCAAAAAGGGGGGTTGCCAGTAGATCCAACAGGTTTATTAGAGGGTTAAAACTTTCAATACCAATCTCTGATCTGCGAAGAGGGACTGATTGTGTCATAGAGTCAATGATTTAATCATTTCTACCTCTGCAATGAAACCTCCCAGAAAATCCAAAGGGAAAGGGTGAGTAGTACTTCTGTATTTTTGAACATGTGCAGAACTGGGGACATGTCTGGACAGTGTAAGGGAGCTCAGTGCCCTTCCTCCATACATGACCTTATGCATCTCATCCACCTAGATATTCACCTGTATCTTTTAGTATACCCTTTTATAATAAGCCAGTAATCAAGTATATAAAATATTTCTGATTTGCTGTACTTGCAAATACTTATCTGAAGTTCAAGGAAAGGGTATTTGGAACCCCTAAACTATATAGTATGTTAGTCAGAAACATAGAAGAAGGTGAAAAACAAAACAAAACAAAAAAAAAACAAAAAACTAAGGTTTTCCACCCCAGGGAGATCCCCAGGTAAAGATCATCAGAAAAGAGTTGGTATCCAGAGAACTGCTTGGTGAATATGTGTGGGAACTCTTTTCTCCACTTTGAAAATGGCAAAAGAACACCTTTAATGAACTTCAAACAATGCATGGGTCATAAAAATGTCTCAGGAATAGTAGAAAATATTTTAAACTAAATGAAAATACAGTATTTCAACATCTGTAGTATAAAAGTAAACCAGTGCTTAGAGGGAAATTTAAAGCATTAAATGTACATATTGCAAGAGAAGATTGAACCAAAATCAAAAAATTAAGATTTCACTTTCTGAACCAGAGAGAGAGAACAGTAAAATAAACTTACAACAAGCTGAAAATAGGTGACAATGATTAGATCAGAGATCAATGAAATTGGAAAACAAACAATGGAGAATGTCAACAATAAATGCTTATGCTTATGTTTTTTATCAATAAAATTAATAACTGTAGTCAAACTATCAAAGTAAAGAAGAAACAATAGATGCTCTTGTGATATTAAAAATATAACAGGGTTATATTACAGTTTTATGAAATAAATTTGAAAAAAATAGGGCAATTCTTTGAAGGGATGCAAACTACCAACATTCACTTTAGATAACATAAAATTATTTGTAGTACAATATCCTACGATGTAAAATCAGGCCGTGACAGTGAATTCTATCAGAAATTTATGATAAAAGTCATATCAATTTTACATAAACTCTTCAGAAAATTAAATAGGAAGGAATACTTCCCAACTTATTTTATCAGTCCAATATCCTGATATCATAACCAGACAAAGGCATCACAAAGAATGTAAATCACAAATATTCATCATGAATATGGAAACAAAATCCCAACCAACATATTAGAAATCCAGAAATCTGTAAAGGGATAGCATAGCCAGTACAGAAGCCAGTTCAACATTTGAAAATCAAACAATATAATTTACCATACTGATTAAAGAAGGACAGTTATAGGATAAGTTAAATTATCATATACCTACACTTGATAAAATTCAACATGCATTTAATTAACAACAACAAAAAAAACACTAACAAATCAGGAGCAGATGGCTTCTTTTTTTTTTTTTCCCAATCAGGAATGTGCATTGGAAAAAGGTAAGGACTATGACTTGGTTAATCTTTCATCACTGCTTAGTAAAATTCCTGTTACAAAGGCGGAAAAAAAAAAACCCTTGAAAATGTTAATGAATGATGTCCAATTTAATATAGAACACCCGCAATTTTGTTCAAATAGGTTCGGTCACTTCCCTAATACAAATGAATATTGTCTAAGATTAAAGACTCAATCGTAGGAGGAAGTGAAACACTTTGTGAGAGTAGGTATTTGCAAGATTTGATGCTGTGAATATTTCAAAGAGCTGGGTTGTTAAAAGAAAATGTTATTTCTCTGACATTCTAAATAATGCCATAACAGCAAAATGGGTTTTAAGAAGCTGATGTATTTTATAGTCTTGAGTAATTTGAAATGGGTTGGTAAAAGGGCTCAAGAATGTGGGTTTCATTCCAAACATACTAATCAGTATCTCTATGACAGTAGATTTGATGAAAATTAATAAATAAGAATAACATAATGGAAACCTTTGTTTCTTCAATTTTATGAGGTAAATAAATAAGGCTTTAAGAAAAAAACTGTTTTCAAGAAAGAAGATGAATAAAAACAATTTACTTAAAATAATTATTTTGGTTCTTGGTAATAGTTAAATGAAGATGTACTACCTAAAATGATACAGTATGTATTTATTTATTCTGGTATATTTAATTACACATATTCATACTTATACAGATGCATATTTATATTCATATTCTTATGTACTATCTTGTTAGAATGTGCTTAAATGATACTATTTATTAGAGTCACACATCTTATATTTTCCTAACACAATAAAATTGTTCCTAAAAATATATTCAATGCTTTCACATATAAGTACATGAATAAGTGAATTAATGTTTAAGCATGGTTACTTTGGTTACTTGTTTCAGAGAACTAAACAGTCAAATTTAATCTAGATGTGTCTTTACTAGCTAAGATGCATTTCCTAACATTGAACACTTAACATGGAGTGATCAAGAGGAACATCTGTGTGTGTGTGTGTGTGTGTGTGTGTGTGTGTGTGTTTCTTTAAAGGAACCTACTTAAGGTGAATTCTATTATAGAACAAAAATCTGCATCCCACTGATAGGGCAGATGGATAAATTTTTGATTTATGGTCCCAGAAGGGGCTATGCTTCTGAATTAGAAATTTTAGTTCACCTTATCACCAACTGGATAAGACTCCATATTCCTCAAGGGGTTATCCTGATAAAATTCTACTTATGTCTAATGTCTTTCCAGTCCATTATTATAAATTACGTTTCACAAGTTAAAAATTGATGTGTATTTTTTTTTGTTTTTTTTTTAAAGGAAATATTAATTGAAAAGCTAGTAGTATTGTTACTTTGGTTTGTAACTCCACATTTTGTTGCCAACATAATTTATTCTATTTTTTTAAATAATAAATTTTATTTTTATATTCCCCATACAATTGCAACCCCCCATTTTGATCCTAATCCCTCCCCTCCCGGCCCCACCCCCCAAAAGTGTCTCTGTTTCATAGTTTTTTGTTGATTCTGATTTTCACTTTCTTATAGTTATTCATTTTCCTGGTCCCTTATTTAAGTTTTCTAGATTCCTGCTATGAGTGAGACCATCCGGTATTTTTCTTTTTCTTTTTGGCTTATTTCGCTGAGCATGATCCCTTCCAGAACCATCCATGTTGCTGCAAATTGCATGTGTCTATCTTTTTTGAATGCTGAGTAATATTCCATGGTGTATATGGACCACATCTTCTTGATCCAGTCATCTATTTTTGGGCATTTGGGTTGTTTCCAAAGCTTAGCTCTTGTAAACAGTGCTGCTATAAACATAGGGGTGCAGGTGTTCTTTGGAATTGATGTTTCTGTGTCCTTTGGGTAAATACCTAGGAGTGGAATTGCTGGATCATATGGAAGCTCTATGTTTAGTAGGTCCAGAAATCTCCACACAGCTCTCCATAGTGGTTGGACCAGTTTGCACTCCCACCAACAGTGCAGAAGAGTTCCCTTTTCTCCACATCCTCGCCAACATTTGTTGTTGCTAGTTTTTTTAATATGTGCCATTCTCACTGGTGTAAGATGGTATCTCATGGTAGTTTTGATTTGCATTTCCCTGATGACAAGTGATGTTGAACATTTTTTCATATGCCTGTTGGCCATTTGCATTTCTTCTTCAGAGAAGTTTCTTTTTAGCTCTTCTGCCCATTTTCTGACTGGATTATTTTATTTGTTGTTGTTGAGTCGCATCAGCTCTTTGCAGATTTTTGTGATCAGTCCTTTATCATTAGTGTTGGGTGCAAAAATGTCCTCCCAGTTGGTGGGGTTTCTCTTTGTTTTTGTTATTGTCTCTTTTGCTGTGCAGAAGCTCTTTAATTTGATGTAGTCCCAGATGTTTATCTTTGCCTTCACTATCACTGCTTTGGGTGGTGTGTCTAAAGATGTCTTTGATGTGCAAATCACGTAGTGTTTCGCCTATATTTCCTTCTATATATTTTATGGTTTCAGGTCTTATGTCTAGTTCTTTAATCCATTTTGAGTTGATTTAGGGTATGGTGTGAGGTAGTGGTCAAGCTTCATTCTTTTGCATGTAGCGACCCAGTTTTCCCAGCACCATTTATTGAAAAAACTTTCTTTGCTCCAATGCATAGTCTTTGCTCCTTTGTCAAAGATTAGTTGACCATAAATCTGTGGGTTTATTTCTGGATTTTCTATTCGATTCCATTGGTCTGTATGTCTGTTCTTGTTCCAATACCATGCAGTTTTGATGATTATGGCTTTGTAGTAGACTTTGAAGTCTGGGAGTGTGATGCCTCCATTCCCTTCTTTTTTTTTTCAGGTGAGCTTTGGCTATTCGGGGTTTTTTGTGATTCCATATGAATTTCATCAATAATTGTTCTATTTCTTTGAAGAATGACATTGAGATTTTGATTGGAATAGCATTGAATCTGTAGATTGCTTTTGGTAGGATGGCCATTTTAATAATGTTTATTCTTCCAATCTATGAGCAGGGGATGTCTTTCCATTTCTTTGTGTCTTCTTCTATTTCTTTTAACAGTGTTTTATAGTTTTTGTTGTATAGGTCCTTTACCTCTTTTGTTAGATTTATTCCCAAATATTTGATTTTTTTTGTTTCAATAATAAAAGGGATTTTTTTTTTTTATTTCTTCTTCAGATTTATTGTTTGTGTATAGGAAGGCTACTGACTTTTGTGTGTTGATTTTGTATCCTGCCACTTTACTGAACTGATTGATGAGTTGAATTAGTTTTTCTGTGGAGTTTTTGGGATTCTCTACGTATATTATCATATCATCTGCAAATAGTGATAGTTTGACTTCTTTTCCTATTTGGATTCCTTGGATGTCTTTCTCTTGTCTTATTGCTCTGGCTAGGACTTCCAGTATTATATTGAAAAGCAGTGGTGAGAGTGGACATCCTTGTCTTGTTCCAGATCTTAATGGAATTGCTTTCAGCTTTTCACCATTGAGAATGATACTGGCTGTTGGCTTGTCATAGATGGCCTTTATGATATTGAGGTATGTTCCTTGTATCGCAAGAATTTCAAGGGCTTTTATCATGAATGGGTGTTGCACTTTGTTGAAAGCTTTCTCAGGATCTATTGATATTATCATATGGTTTTTATATTTCTTTTTGTTGATGTGTTGGATAACATTGATTGATTTTCGGATGTTAAACCATCCTTGTGTCCCTGGAATGAATCCTACTTGGTCGTGGTGAATTATCTTATGGACACATTGTTGGATTCTGATAGCTAAAATTTTATTGAGGATTTTTGCATCAGTGTTCATTAGGGAGATTGGCCTATAGTTTTCCTTTTTTGTGTTGTCCTTGTTCGGTTTTGGTATTAGTGTAATGTTGGATTCATAGAACGTGTTTGGTATTGTCCCTTCCTTCTCAATTTTTTGGAAGAGTTTGTGAAGGATAGGCACTAATTCGTCTCTGAATGTTTGGTAGAATTCATTTGTAAATCCATCTGGTCCTGGGCTTTTGTTTTTGGGGAGGTTTTTGATTACCATTTCAATTTTGCTGCTTGTAATTGGTCTGTTTAGGTGTTCTATTTCTTCTTTATCTAGCTTTGGGTGATTGTAGAGTTGTAGGAATTTGTCCATCTCCTCTAGATTGTTGAACTTGTTTCCATATAACTGTTCATAGTAGTTACTGATTATTCTTTTTATTTCTGCTGTGTCCGTTGTGATTTCTCCTCTTTCATTTGTGATCCTGTTTAGTTGTGCTTTCTCCCTTTTTTCCTTTGTGAGCCTGGCTAGGGGTTTGTCTATTTTATTGATTTTTTTCAAAGAACCAGATCTTGGTTTCATTGATCTTTTGGATTGTATTTTTAGTTTCAATTTCATTTATTTCTGCTTTGGTTTTTATTATTTCTTTTCTTCTACTGGTTTTGGGGTTTTTTTGTTGTTGTTTTTCTAGATCTTTGAGCTTCGAGATTAGGTTGTTTCTTTGAGTTCTTTCTTGTTTATTGATGTGAGCTTCTATTGCTATATATTTTCCTCTTATTACTGCTTTTGCTGCATCCCATACATTTAGGATATTGGTGTCCTCCTTGTCATTCAATTCAAAGAATTTTTTAATTTCTTCTTTGATCTCCTCATTAGTCCAGTGGTCTTCCAGTAGTGTGGTTTTTAATCTCCATGAGGTAGGAAAGTTCCTTGCCTTCTTTTTATGGTTTATTTCTAGTTTGATGCCTTCATGGTCAGAAAAGATGGTTGGTATGATTTCAATCTTTGTTAATCTGCTGATGTGTGTCTTGTGCCCCAGTATGTGATCGATCCTGGAGAATGATCTGTGTGCGCTTGAGAAAAATGTGTACTCCATTATTTTTTGGGTTTATTGTTCTATAGATGTCTGTTAAGCCCAAATGCTCTAGGTCCTTATTTAGAGCTTTAGTTTCTTTACTTATTTTTTGTCTTGTTGATCTATCCATTGTTGATAGTGGTGTGTTGAAGTCTCCCACTACGTATGTGTTTTCTCTGATGTCTGTTTTCAGAGACGACAACAGTTGTCTGATATATTTTGGTGCTCCTTCGTTTGGTGAGTATATGTTAATGAGTGTTATTTCTTCTTGAAGTATTGTCCCCTTGATCATAATGTAGTGACCATTGGGGTCTCTTTATTTTTTTGAGTTTGAAGTCTGTTTTATCTGATATAAGTATAGCTGTTCCTGCTTTCTTTTTGGTCCATTTGCTTGTAGGATTGTTTTCCATCCTTTAACTTTGAGCCTATTTTTATCTTTTGTAGCTAAATGTGTTTCCTGGAGACAGCAAAAGGTTGGGTTTTGTTTCTTAATCCAGGCTGCAACTCTGTGTCTTTTTATTGAAGAGTTTAGTCCATTTACATTTAGAGTTAATATTGATATGTTAGCATCTGTATTTGCCATTGTGTTTGTCTTTCCTTTGATTTTATTTATTTATTCTTTTAATAACCTTTTTTTTTTGGCCTTCTTTCGTTGTTATTTGTCCCTCTGAGGTTCTGGCTTTAGGATTCCTTGTAGTATTTTTTGGAGTGGGGGTTTAGTCGTAATGAAATTCCAGAGTTTCTCTTTGTCTGGGAAGGTCCTTATTCTTTCTTCATAGAGGAAGGAGAGCTTTGAGGGATAGAGTATTCTTGGTTGGCATCTGTTTTCTTGGAGTCTGTTGACTATGTCCCTCCACTCTCTCCTTGCCCGTAGTGTTTCTTCAGAGAAGTCCGATGTCAGCCTGATTGGTTTTCTTTGGATTTTATCTGTTTCTTCCCTCTTGTCAGCTTCATTATTTTTTCCTTGTCCTGGATTCTTGGGAGCTTTACTATTATGTGTCTTTCTGTATTTTTCGTCGTGGAAGTTTGGTGTTCTTCTTGCTTCTTGTATATCAACTTTCAGCTCCTTCTTCACATTTGGGAAGTTCTCTTCAATTATCTCCTGGAATATTTTCTCCATTCCTACATCTCTCTCGTCTCTTTCTGGAATTCCTATAACTCTTATATTTCCTTTCCTCATGGAGTCAGATAGTTCCTGAAGTCTTTCTTCGTTCTTTTTCCTTCGTACTTCTCTTTCCTTTTCTGTTTTGGTTCTTTTTATTTCTGTGTCTTCAAGAGTACTTATTCGTTCTTCCATTTCATCTATTCTGCTTTAATTGCTTTTCCCAGAGTTCTTTAGTTCCTCCATTATTTCTTTGATCTCCTGTGTTTCTTTTGCTTCCCTCTTTACGGACTCAATTTCATTCTTCTGATCGTTGATTATTTTTCTCATATCATTGTTTTCCTTTATGACTTCTGTCAGTTTTTTAATCACAGCAATTTTTAATTCTCTTTCTGGAAGTCTCAGAAGTTCTTCCAAGTTACTGTCGTTGTAATCTGGAGGGTGGTTTTCTTTTTGTGGTGTGCTTTTTTCCTGAGGAGTTGTTAGGTTGCATGTGGTTCTTCTACTCCCTACTGTCTGTTTTCTAATTTGTCGTATACATTGGGACACTGTGTTGCTCGGACTGGCCGGCATCTTGGGTGAACTTCTCTGCTCCCCTCTGGCTCCTCCAGGAGCCATCTCTGGCTTCTGAGGGAGCTTTCTGCTGGTTTCAGGCAGTCTTTAGTGAAGAAATGTCCCTGTTCTAAAATGGTGATGCGGGACTCAGTCCCTGCGTTTCCGGTCTCAGGCACACTCTTCTGCGCGCCCGGTCTGCCCCGGCCGTGGGTGCCTGTCCCTCTGTGGGTTCAGACTGCTGGTCGGAAGGGGCCTGGCGTGGGCTAACTTTCCAGCTGGCCACTGTCTCCTCTGGGAGCCTTCTGCCCTTGTCAAGCAGTCTTAAGAAATTTCCCTCTTCTATGGGGTGTTAGTGACTTTTTTTTTCCTGGTCGCTAGGTGGTGCCAGAGATCTCTCCTATTGTCCTTGGGTGGGCTGTTTTTCGCCCCCCTACCCTGTGGGACAGGGAACAGAGTGGGAATGGTAGGGTAAACCTCAACGGCTTTGGGGTGCTGTGTCTGCCTTGTTCCCCACCGTCGTGGAGAACCCATGCCCCGAATTTCATGCCCCAGGTCTCAGTTCCAAAGCCCTCAGGTCCAGGACGCGGGCTGTAGCCCAGTTCAGTGGAGCGGGAATGGTGCCTTTTGCACCCGCTCCCGTGCCTGGGCGCCTGGTTCCTGCTTACTCAGTGAGGGACTTTCACCCCAATGAGGGCTTCCTCGCGTCTCCCCGCAAGCCTAGGTCGCAGGCGCGGGGACCTGGGCAGCCGCGATCCCGATCCGCGTTTGCTTTTCAAGTGTGCCGCTTTTCTGCGCAAGCTTACCGGCCAGCCCAGGGCTGTGTGTGGGTCTCCAGAGTCTTTGTTATTCTCTAATGGTGCCTGGAGCCATTCGCTCACCGCCGTGGCGAATACTGCAGGGTTCTCCACAGCTCCCGTTCATGGGGTGTGGTGGCTGCAATAGTTCCTTTCCACTCACAGTCCCGCTTACTGCATAGTTTGTTCTTGTTGGTCGTTTTAGTTTGTTGTTTTCCTCCTCTCTGCTGGTCGGAGAGTGCCGACTCTGTGGGTCTGATGTGTAATTTTTAAGTGCCAACTGCAGAAGTTTAATCCTTTTATAACTACATTGTTAATTTACATGAACTTTTATTAAATTTTATTTTCTCCTTCCCTTTGTAAGCAAATCAAAATGAGGTAGAAAATATATATGTGCATGACTTTGTGGAAACTATGATATCAGCTTCAGATACAGAAAGATATATTCCTAAACTATAAGTTTTCCAAATCCGATATATAAAGAACCTCTTTTTTGGGAGTTTGCTTATTTGTGAACACACACTTTATTTCACAAAATGTGAGCTAATATTGGACCTCCCCTGGTGGCTCAGGCGGTGGAGTGCCACGCTGTGAAGCTGTCCGCAGCCTGAAGCACCGGTTCGATCCTGGCTGGCCGGCAAGGGTCCCACATGGAGCAGCAGAACTTTCCAGTCATGCCCGCTGCTCCCCTCAGCAGTGTGTTTCGTCAGTCTGCCTGTTCTGTTCCCTGCTTGTCTGTGGTGAATCCTCTCACCCTCCCGCACATCTGGCCTATACCCTGGTTCTTGTATAAATAAATAAATATTTTAAAAAATGTGAGCTAATATTAAGTGAGATGGTGAGAGTCTAAACTGTCAGATGTTCACATTGTTTACAAAACAGAGACAGCTGTCAGTGCAAATTATTCAGTATTAAGTCTGTGCAGCTATCAAAAGATTAAAACACTTGAATTGAAAGCAAGCAAGACTTGAGGCTCTGACAGTTTCTGCTCTCAGAGCAAGTGGGTGCCCGGTTTTAACCTGTGGATGCAATAAACCAAATGGCCAAGATAATCTCACTTTGTCTATGATCACCTTGGCTATACTAAAATTATGATCTTAAATTTATAAATAAAAAATTCTCTGGAATTTCAAATAGTGAATAATGCATGCTATAAATGCATCAGCCTACTTCTATCAAATCACTATGCTGAATATACACACATCAGAAGTAAGCTAAACATACAGATTGTCTTACTTGTAAAATATAGCCACCTCTTCAATGAAATTGAGCAGATGTTTAAAATTTTTCAACAAATTTTAATAGTAACTTAAGGCAGGAAATGAAGAAAATTATATCCAATTTAAGCTCTAGGAAGTCTGTAGATAGGCTGTAATTATCTATTATTAAGAATAGAAAATTTCTATCCAGAAAGGAGATTTCTTCCATTGGCTGGGCCTTTAGAATTTCACTGAGATGTCAAATGAGGACTTCTTTTATATTCTATATACATCCATCTTCTTTTGAGGTTTGGTTCTTTCATTCACTAATATATTTGAATACATTTTAATGTTTTTAGATAGTGAAAAATAATTTCTGACAATTACTGAAGGAATGCAGCCTGATTAATAGATGGCAATCTAAGAAATACTTAGCTGTTTGTGCCATTTATTCCTATCTGTAAATTATGGAAAACATTAGAAATTCAAAACATCACCTCATTACTTGATGCATAGGAAGAGAACAGTTGTTTGTTTTGCATTAAATATCAGGTTCTGTGACTCCCAATTGTTTTAAGATTGAGATCAAAGATTGAGTGTGATGGTATATTCTTGTTGCCTTTGAGATACACCTATTCACCTGTTTTGAACAGGAGAACTTTTAGGGTATGGGGTCTCAACTACTTTAGAGTTTTGAAAGTGAAAAATTGTGCTGCAATTATTGAAAAGAGCTTTTACACAGAGGTAGATCATCAGATGTGTTTTGACATAGGGAGCCCTCCATGCACTCTCTGTGTTATATCTCCTAATTGAGGAACAGTCAGCCTTTGCCACTTAGAGGCTCCTTAGAGTCTCCCTCATACTAGAGGCACTGAAAACTTAGTGGCTAGTATACCCTTGACAAAAAAATTGTATTAATGTTATTATCTCTTCAGATGCTCTAAGAGATAAAGAATGGAACAAAAATAAAAAATAAATAATAATAATAGCAAATTCTGGCCTCCCTTGTCACACAAGGGGTTAAGCACAGCACTGTGAAGCTATCCACAGCCTCTGCAGCATGGGTTCGATCCCCAGCTGTCCAGGGAGCTACCCACATGGCGCAGCAGACCTTCCTGTCTCGACCGCTGCTCCCCTTGGTGGTGTATTTCAGTCTGCCTGTTCTGTTCCCCACTCTGTCTCTGGTGAATCCTCTCACACACACACCCGCATCTTTGGCCTGTACCCCAGTTCTTGTTTGCATAGATAAATAAATCTTTAAAAATATAATAGCAAATCAAGTAGTCAAGTAAAAAATAAGATCAAAACACATGGTAACAATTTCTAATAAAAATAGTACAGCTGGGGGAACATACACTTGAAAGAAAAATAATAAGAGCACTAAAGGAGATTTAAATGTAGCAAGTATAACCTTGTGAACTGGAGAAACAACTATTATAATACTAACAAGCTCAGATTTAGTAATGGACCCTTGACCAATACTATGCTTCATTTTGTTTTCAACTTGGATCTACCAAAGACATTGTTTAAAGTCTCTTTTGTGTGAAGACACTGGGAACTATATTCCTCAGAGTGCTGCCAAAAATAACATGAGATTCAGAAAATAGAAGAGGAGGAGCCTTTATTTCTCAGGATGTAGCTGCATCCTGTTAGGAGAGTCACTTCAACTTCTGGTAAGTTTCTTGAAAACCAGCTAGTTTGCTCCTGCAGACTGACAATATATGAGTTTGCTAGGCATTCTATAATAAAATACCACACACTGACTGACTTTAACAACAAAGTATGTTTATTTATTTATTGTTTTTGTTTATTTCCCACAGTTCTGGATGCCAACATAAAAGTACCAACATGGCTGATTTCTCCTGAGGACCCTTTCATTTGCCTGCACACAACTGCCTTTCACTGCTTGGCCTTCACTTGGCCTCCGTCCACTTATACCATGGCCGTATGTCTTCATGCCACTCTGTATGACCTCGTCTCTATTTTATAAGGACCACTTTAAATTGGATCCCTTCTCCTTACAAGGATACAGTAAGATTGGATTAGGGACCACCCTAATCTAATTTTAACTTAACTACCTCGTTTAAAGCCTTTTTTCAAAGCACAATCATGTTCTTAGATACTGGGGTTCAGGCATCACATTGGTTTTGGGAAAAAAACACACGCACACAATTTCACTTTAATACTCACTTTGAAATTTTGAGGATTTCAGTGGCTTTTCAGTGAACTACTAAGCAGTACCTCTTTTGTTGCTTCATACTAAGTCCTACAGCATTTGCTTTTTTGTCTTTTGACAGTGCTTCTCTGAACTTTGGTGCTGACCTCCCTGATGTTTTCTTCCTCAGTTTCTCCCTAGTTATGGAAGAACCTAGATCCTTGTAAAACTAATAAAACTCGTAAACTAGAATTTAGCATGCTTTTTACCCCTATTCCCCTACACACTTCTTTTCTTGGTCTATCTTCAATCTATCCATCATCAACCTACTCATTATTTCACTCTCTCTATCTCTTTGTTTCTAGGGCTGCCATAACAAAGGACCAGAGTTTTGAGAGTACAATTGTTTTTGTTTTGTTTTTCTGAGACCTGTCTCCCTGGTTTATATGGTCTTCTTGTTGTGTCATTGCCTTGTCTTTCTTCTGGACCATCTGTAGGGTAAATGGTTTTCAGGCTTTTTTGCCCTCCCACTATTAAGATTGCCCTGCCTGATTGGGCACCTGTAGTTGTTGCAAACTATCTTGTTTACTTCTGTGGGCCATGGGAAGAGTATTGAAATAGTCACCCAGAGAAGAAAAAGCAGAAAAAAAAAAAACAGGAGAAAGGCAGGAAAGAAAAGGGGAGAAAAGAAGCCAGAGAAGCCAACAGTGAAGACTTGCTGGCCTCCTGGCCCCCCAGCACCCTGCCTGCCATATACCTGTTTGCCACACTACATGTAAAGCTCAATAAAAGCCTGAAAAAGCCACTGAGGGCTCCAGGACTCTCCTTTATGCGGTCTGTACGGATCATAAAAACCTGCCCAGTGCCCATCCTGGCCCTACACCATCTGTGCTCCAATTTACTCTTCTTGCAAGGACACAAATTGTATTGAGCTCACTCTAAAAAAAAGCATTATAACTTAATTACCTTTTCAAATATCTATTTGAAAAATGTGATGCATGCAATGGGATTACAAAGATTGTGGGTGGTATGAAAACACAACGAGGATATTACCATACCTTTTATAATATTAAAGCAAAAGACATTTTAGGACCTTAAAGACTTACATGCTAGACAGAAAGGCTTGCGGTAGTACATAGATAAATAAAAGCTAGAGCTGGTGACATGCTTTAGCTACATGTAACCCTTGGACATGATAAATTAAAAATAAAATGAATGCAACTTGAAAGCCTTATTCCTCAGTGTTGTTCTTGCATTTTTTGATACTCTGTAGGGCTCTAGGATTATCATTTTCTTTGATAATAATGGTAGATAAGAGAGAAGCATTTTAAAATCACAGGATTCTAGAAGTTACTATCAGATGTTAGATTCCATAATGAAAATATACTACTTTTTGGTATGAATTCCAATACTTTCTTTTTTCCTGACATGAACCACCAGAATATTTACCAGAGGCCAGATAATGAGAATGAAGAAAGCATTGTGACAAGACAACAAAAAACCTGTTGAAAATCAAGATACATTTGCAGAAGATAAAACATTACAGAGATCCTGATCTTTGTTGCTCCTAAGCTTATTTCAGATTATAATATATTACAAAATAATATCTCCCTAACTTCATATTTATTTATAGTGTTAAAATTTGAAAAAATATTTTATTATTATTATTTTTCTTTATAATTAGAATAACTCAAGGAAAATATTAGCAAATAATAAAGTGTAACATTTTATTCAGCAGTGACCTAAATTATAATAAGCTCAACTATCTCAAATTTAAAAATTACATGAAATATCAGAAGATCTACCAGAACAACCAAAACAAATGCTAGCATATGCACATATAGATAATATGAGGAAACACACAATGGTGTTTATTATTTACCATGTCCAGTTCTGCAGGCTGTCTGTAGATAATAACTGATTTAATTCTCATAACAACCTGTGAGATAAGCACAATATTTTTCTCCATTTGGTAAACAGAGAACTAAACCAGAAAGTGTTAAGTAATTTTTAAGAAGACGTTCAACCAGCAGAAGCATTAGTAAATTTTCAAAATAGATTCATATCTCTTAATTTCAAGGTTAATTTTCATGCATTTAGTCTTTATTGAAGGAATTTATTGCATAGTGTTTGCAGCATTAAGAGTTAATTGTTGAGGGCCTCCCCTGTGGCGCAGCGGTTGGGTGCTGGGTTGTGAAGCTGCCCGCAGCCTCTGCACCGCCGGTTCGATCCCCGGCTGCTCCCCGGCCACCGGAGAGGGTCCCACATGGCATGCAGACCTCTCTTGCAGCCTGCTGCTCCCCTCAGCAGTGTACTTAGGTCCTTCTGCCTGCTCTGCTCCCTGCTCTGGCTCTGGTGAATTCTCTCACCCTCCCGCGCTTCTGACTGTACCCAGTGCTTGTATCAATAAATAAATAAATCTTAAAAAAAGACTTATTTGTTGAAGATAAAGATAAATTGATAAACATAAATCAGTATATCTCATTTTTTTTAAAACACCATTCTTTTTTTTAATAGAGGCATGTTTATTTATTTATTTGTTTGTTTGTTTTGTTTATACAAGCACTGGGTACAATCAGAAGCGCGGGAGGGTGAGAGAATTCACCAGAGCCAGAGCGGGGAGCAGAGCAGGCAGAAGGACCGAAGTACACTGCTGAGGGGAGCAGCGGGCGGCAGGAGAGGTCTGCGCGCCATGTGGGACCCTCCTCCGGTGGCCGGGAGCAGCCGGGGATCGAACCGGCGCCGCAGAGGCCGCGGGCAGCTTCGCAACCCAGCGCTCAACCGCTGCGCCACCGGGGAGGCCCAGTATATCTCATTTTAATGTATGTTATAACATGAATACATGCAAGAAATTATCATTTGATAAAAAAAAGAAGGGCAATTAGATTAATGGTAAACTATTTCAACTTCATATTATTGCAAATCCATTTGGGCTTATTGACTTTTTAATTATATTCATAATAATAGCATCAAGTTGCTTAAGATTTAAACTATATTCACAGGATTTTATTTAAGAAAAAAGGTAATACAGTGTTAATATTTTTATAAATATTTATATTTTGGACTAAAAACTTTTTATCATTATGTTTTAGAATTATTTTCTCTGTGGTTATTTCATAACTTACCATGAACATTTTATTTAATCAGAATCTACTTCAGATTTATATTAATTGTCATGAGCTATAGAAATACTACTTCTATATTGCTCATTCTGTATTTTCTTTTTTTCCTATTATCATTAAACTAATTGCATCTGTGTATTCTACAAAATCAACAAATACTTTGTGATTTATATAGTTTGAATTTGATTATAAGAATTGAGAAAAGAGAAAAAGCATGTATTTTCAGATTTTACAATACGTATCTTGCTATTTACTATTTATGGTACTTATTTGTTCTGGTTGTTGAGTCACATTTAACTTCTACCCACTTGCTTTGTATTCCTTTGGAAAACATGCTACATTCCTATATATTGTAGTTCAATAAGTAAATATATATATAAATACATATACATATATGTGTGTATGTATATATACACAGATATTAAGCCATTCTTTAAAAATCAGTGAAAAGAAAAAATAACAAAAACATGAATTAGCATGATATTTTATAATTACTTTTACCATTGTTTTTTCAATTATATTTATATGCATTTAAATGTCCTTGCTTCTGACATAAAGAGCTTCCTTTAGTATTCCTTACAAAGTATTTTCCGTAACTCTAAGAATAGTCTCACTTCTAATTTATTTAGGAATGTTTTTATTTTACCTTCAGTTTTGAAAGGTAATTTAGTTGGATATAAGATTACTGGTTGAGGGGCCTCCCCGATGGCAGAGTGGGTTGAGTGCAGTGCTGTGAAGTTGTCTGCAGCATCTGCATTGCGGGTTCAATTCCCCACCAGGGAGATTCCCACATGGCGTGGCAGACCACCCCTGACTCCCTGCTGCTCCCCTCAGCAGGTCTTCGGTCCATCTGCCTGTTCTGCTCCCTGCTCTCTCTCTGGTGAATCCTCTCACCCTCCTACGCCTCTGGCCTGTACCGCCGTACTTATATAAATAAATAAATCTTAAAAAAAAAAAGATTACTGGTTGATAGTTTCATTTATTAAATTCTATGGCATCATATGTTCCCTACTGTTTCTGACTAATCTTATTAAATTTTCCTGGTACATGATGAATTCCCTTGCTACAAAATGTTGTTTTGTCTTTGTCTTTTAGTATTTTTATGGGCTGTATTTAGGTGTAGCTCTCCTTTCATTTACCTTATTTAGGATTGACTGAGAATCATGAATATGTAGGTCAATATTTGTCATGAAATATGGAGAGCCTCCACCAATATTTCTCTAAATATTCTTCAATTTCTCTTTTTCTTTCATTTCAGTATTTCCATTGTTTTAAGTTTGTGACAATAATGTCTCACATTTTTCTGAAGCTGTTTCATTGTTCTTCACTCTATTTTCTCTCTAATCTTCATATTCCATTACTTTTAAAGAGCTAATTTAGAGGTTTCAGATGCTGTCTTCTGCCAGCCATATCTGTTCTGTACCTTTAATTTTAATCATTGATTTTGTCAAATTCAGAATTTCCATTTACATTAAAAAATATCCCCAGTTCTTTATTCATATTTTCTATTTCATGATACATTGACTTCATATTATCTTATACTTTGTTTTTAACATGACTTACTTCAGATCACTGAACATATTTATAGTGGTTTCTTTGAATTCTGTCTGTTAAAGCTAATATCTGGTTTCTTAATTTATTTTGCCTTGATTTTTATCTGTGTGCTTCTCATATGTGTGTTTATTTCACTGTGTATGGGTCACAGATTCTGTGTCTTTGTGTGTCTCATGATTTTTTAAAAAATATTTATTTTTTTTATTTATACAAGAACTAGGTACAGTCAGAAGCATGGGAGGGTGAGAGAATTCACCAGAGCCAGAGCGGGGAACAGAACAGGCAAACTGATGAAATACACTTCTGAGGGGAGCAGTGGGCGAGACAGGAGAGGTCTGCTTTGCTATGTGGGATTCTCGCCGGCTGGCTGGGATTGAACCTGCTCTGCAGAGGCTGCAGACAGCTCCACAGTGCGGTGCTCAATTACCTGAGCCACCAGAGAGGCCCCAAAAACTTGATATTTTGAATGACTTATTTCAGCAAATCCAGACACTGGTTAACTCCTGACACTATTCTTTCCTCTCTAAGCTCTCTAAGGCTTTTTGTTTGTTTGTTTTTTCTTCATTTGTTTTGTGACTTGATTGTTTTAGGATATTTCCTGTCCACATACTCTGGAGCTTTTGATGTCATTTTTTGGAGGGGGAAGCCTTGAGGATAAGTGTAGTTACCCTGAAATGGCAATAGTTTGGAAGGACTCCCTTTGACTGATTCCCTGATCTTTATCAGTATGTGTTTCATTTGGTATTACACCTCCAGTGTTATGTTAGCCTGCACTAATTGCTGGTTAATCACTCAATAGGTTAATTTATTTTTGAAGCATTTTTTGTGTGCATAAATTGCTTAACAGTTAGTTCCAATTAAATTCAAGAGTGAAATTAATGCAAATATTTGAGGATTTTTGTGATCCAAACAGGGATATTCTTTTCATTTTTAGCTCTGATGAGCTAGATGCTCTATGATTTAGCTTGTCCTTAATTCTTTTTTTTTATTTAAAGATTTATTTATACAAGAACCAGGGTACAGGCCAGATTTGGGGAGGGTGAGAGAATTCACCAGAGACAGAGCGGTGAACAGAACAGGCAGACTGATGAAATACACTGCTGAGGGGAGCAGTGGGCAAGACAGGAGAAGTCTGCTTTGCCATGTGGGATTCTCCCTGGCCGTCTGGGATCCAACCTGCACTGCAGAGGCTTTGGACAGCTTCACAGTGCAGCACTCAACTGCCTGTGCCACGAGGGAGGCCCTTGTCCTTAATTCTTTTCAAGAGAAGGACTTACTCATGAATACTCTGCTTCAAATAAAGTCAGTAATCTTAGAAAGAGCTTTGGTAATTTCTATTTCCGTATCAAACTTTCTAAGCCACAACAAAATATATTTGATGTGCCTGTACTCTTTGGTAGCACCAACTCTTCTCTCCCAACTTGTCTCTGCCCAACACTAAGATAAAGTGAAAGCAATCATAACCAGGGCAGTTTTGGTTGGTCATATCTGATGTTGCTTCTCTATCCTATATATAGGGGCTTAATAGAAGAAGAGAATTCCTGAACTATTGATGTACTTACCAGTGATTTAGCCTATTGTATTTTTGTTAAAGGGATGAGAAGTGTTAGCATATCACAGATATGCTAATTCTTTATAGAAAGCTGAAGACAGAAGTGCCATTTTTCTTGGCCATGCCATCCAAGTATAGCCTCCACCAAATTGATCCAAGTGGTAAGAAGAAGGAAGAGCAATGAGACTCACTGACTCTCCTTTTTTTTTTTTTTTGCAAAATTTTTGGAGGTTTTTTCGTAATAAATGTGTTTTTTTCCCCATTAATGTTTGTTTTCAGTAAAATGTCCAAAGGCTTTATAACTCTCATTATCTTTACATGTTTCTCTAAGAAGATAGTCTCTAAAGTTCCTTATCCTGATTTCATGGAAAGAGTAAATACCTAATTTTAAGGACACTTTCAGTTATCTAAATATGTCATTAATGTTTAGGAAAGTTGAAAATAGTATTTTTCTCAATAATGTGAGATAAATGAGGTATAGCCATAAATGCTTAGAATCATTTTAAGAATATGCTAATTCTAGTCTCTTGGTCAAATGATAACTTAAAATAAAATAAAAACTATTATAACTCACTAATCCAGTTTGTTATTGCCAGCAACTGGGTCTTAGATTTATAAATATCATTTGTAAGTTCCATAACACATCCATGAAAATTCATTACTTGCCTATTATTATAATATTCATGTTACAGTGTGTTTTATTTTATCATCCTTATTTCCCTCCCTCATATTATACCACCATCCTACAGAGTTAATTTATTTCAGAACACATTGGGACATATTTCAATCATCACTAAATATCATAACAAAATTCTTACTATTCTTTTTATCCCCAGAATTTCAAAATGCAATCATATTTTTTTTTCATTTGATGAGGATAAAGAGATTGGTTCAATGTGTTTGTTAAATGCATTAATACATTTTTGTTTGCATTTATTTCATTCTGTGAATATCAGAAGGCTATTATTTTGTATTATATTTAATTCTAAGCAATGGAATTATGGAAACTATAATCAGAGATAAGGTATGATTCCAGCTTTCGGTAGGCTTATAGTAATTAAATGGCCAAAGGAAGTTTAGAGAATATGCAAATTTATGTTTTTATCATGAAATTAATTTTTTAATTTATTTTTTTTAAATTTTATTTTTATATTCCCCCATACAATTGCAATGCCCCATTCTGACCCCAATCCTTCCCCTCCCGCCCCCCACCCCCAAAAAGTGTCTCTGGTTCATAGTTTTTTGTTGATTTTGATTTTCACTTTCTTATATTCATTTTCCTGGTCCCTTATTTAAGTTTTCTAGATTCCTGCTATGAGTGAGACCATCCGGTATTTTTCTTTTTCTTTTTGGCTTATTTCGCTGAGCATGATCCCTTCCAGCGCCATCCATGTTGCTGCAAATTGCATGTGTTTATCTTTTTTGAATGCTGAGTAATATTCCATGGTATATATGTACCACATCTTCTTGATCCAGTCATCTATTTTTGGGCATTTGGGTTGTTTCCAAAGCTTAGCTCTTGTAAACAGTGCTGCTATAAACACAGGGGTGCAGGTGCTCTTTGGAATTGATGTTTCTGTGTCCTTTGGGTAAATACCTAGGAGTGGAATTGCTGGATCATATGGAAGCTCTATGTTTAGTAGGACAAGAAATCTCCACACAGCTCTCCATAGTGGTTGGACCAGTTTGCACTCCCACCAACAGTGCAGAAGAGTTCCTTTTTCTCCACACCCTCGCCAACATTTGTTGTTGCTATTTTTTTTAATATGTGCCATTCTCACTGGTGTGAGATGGTATCTCATGGTAGTTTTGATTTGCATTTCCCTGATGACAAGTGATGTTGAACATTTTTTCATATGCCTGTTGGCCATTTGCATTTCTTCTTCAGAGAAGTTTCTTTTTAGCTCTTCTGCCCATTTTCTGACTGGATTATTTTATTTGTTGTTGTTGAGTCGCATCAGCTCTTTGCAGATTTTTGTGATCAGTCCTTTATCATTAGTGTTGGGTGCAAAAATGTCCTCCCAGTTGGTGGGGTTTCTCTTTGTTTTTGTTATTGTCTCTTTTGCTGTGCAGAAGCTCTTTAATTTGATGTAGTCCCAGATGTTTATCTTTGCCTTCACTATCACTGCTTTGGGTGATGTGTCTAAAGATGTCTTTGATGTGCAAATCACGTAGTGTTTCGCCTATATTTCCTTCTATATATTTTATGGTTTCAGGTCTTATGTCTAGTTCTTTAATCCATTTTGAGTTGATTTAGGGTATGGTGTGAGGTAGTGGTCAAGCTTCATTCTTTTGCATGTAGCGACCCAGTTTTCCCAGCACCATTTATTGAACAAACTTTCTTTGCTCCAATGCATAGTCTTTGCTCCTTTGTCAAAGATTAGTTGACCATAAATCTGTGGGTTTATTTCTGGATTTTCTATTCGATTCCATTGGTCTGTATGTCTGTTCTTGTTCCAATACCATGCAGTTTTGATGATTATGGCTTTGTAGTATAGTTTGAAGTCTGGGAGTGTGATGCCTCCATTTCCTTCTTTTTTTTTCAGTAGAGCTTTGGCTATTCAGGGTTTTTGGTGATTCCATATGAATTTAATCAATAATTGTTCTATTTCTTTGAAGAATGCCATTGAGATTTTGATTGGAATAGCATTGAATCTGTATATTGCTTTTGGTAGGATGGCCATTTTAATAATGTTTATTCTTCCAATCCATGAGCAGGGGATGTCTTTCCATTTCTTTGTGTCTTCTTCTATTTCTTTTAAAAGTGTTTTATAGTTTTCTTTGTATAGGTCCTTTACCTCTTTTGTTAGATTTATTCCCAAATATTTGATTTTTTTTTGTTTCGATAATAAAAGGGATGATTTTTTTTTTTATTTCTTCTTCAGATTTATTGTTTGTGTATAGGAAGGCTACTGACTTTTGCGTGTTGATTTTGTATCCTGCCACTTTACTGAATTGATTGATGAGTTGAATTAGTTTTTCTGTGGAGATTTTGGGGTTCTCTATGTATATTATCATATCATCTGCAAATAGTGATAGTTTGACTTCTTTTCCTATTTGGATTCCTTGGATGTCTTTCTCTTGTCTTATTGCTCTGGCTAGGACTTCCAGTATTATATTGAAAAGCAGTGGTGAGAGTGGACATCCTTGTCTTGTTCCAGATCTTAATGGAATTGCTTTCAGCTTTTCACCATTGAGAATGATACTGGCTGTTGGCTTGTCATAGATGGCCTTTATGATGTTGAGGTATGTTCCTTGTATCCCAAGAATTTCAAGGGCTTTTATCATGAATGGGTGTTGCACTTTGTCGAAAGCTTTCTCAGCATCTATTGATATTATCATATGGTTTTTATATTTCTTTTTGTTGATGTGTTGGATAACGTTGATTGATTTTCGGATGTTAAACCATCCTTGTGCCCCTGGAATGAATCCAACTTGGTCGTGGTGAATTATCTTATGGATACATTGTTGGATTCTGATAGCTAAAATTTTATTGAGGATTTTTGCATCAGTGTTCATTAGGGAGATCGGCCTATAGTTTTCCTTTTTTGTGTTGTCCTTATTCGGTTTTGGTATTAGTGTAATATTGGCTTCATAGAACGTGCCGGTAATTTTTTAATTTAATTTAATGATTTCAATTGACACACAAAGAAATGGGCACCAAATTTTATTTGGACTGGAAATCTATTAGAAATGTATCCAGTGTTGAAATACGGATTCAGTAGTATAGGAATACATACAAAACAGGTAGTTTGGGAATAAGAAAGTAGTTCCTTTTAATTGATATCTCAAGTGTATGGAAATACATTCTGAAGACAATAATTCTATAGAATCTATAGAATTAGGGAAGGACCAGTTTCTGGTGAAATATTCATACTATAGTAAGGATTTTTCACACTAACAGACCACACTAAGCAACTGATAAATAATTTGAAGTTAAGAGATAATAGGGATCACAACTTCATTGTTGTAGTTATTAGCTTGAGAATAATTTCTCTACCAAGTTTTGGAGCATATAACACTGATGCTAGTTATGAGACCATACTACAGTCCAGCTAAGAAATGATTGTTTGAAGTTAGAAAGTACCAGTGGACATGAAAAGAGAGGGTAGGTACAAAAGTTGCTAATAAAGTGGAAAAAAATGGACTGAAAACCCAATATATTGTTTGAGAAGAAAAAAAAATTGAAGATAGATCCTAGTGTGTTTTGGAGGAAAATGTGTTTTGGAGGAAAATAAGTGCTTTTAGTTATAGACATTGTAGTTTAATGTACTCATGGGAAACCAAAAAGTAATGCCTGTTAAAAAGTAGTTGTATAAATGGGCCTGAAATGCAATGACAACATCTATATTTGGAAGTCATTCATATATAAGACTTTGTAAATTCATGAAAATAAAGACAGTCTCAGGGTAGAATATTATTAGAAGTGACATAGAAGGGGAAAACAAAAGAGCTCATTTAGGAAAAAGGCCACTTTTCCAGTTTAACAATTATCTGAATTTTTTGCTTTAATTTACTTATTTATTAGATGATAATTAGAGGTTAGCAGAACTACCTCCTAATTAGGTCTAATGTAAAGAGTCACAGTAATTATGTTAATGTGAGCAAATTACACACACAAAAAAAACATATGAAAGCTATCCATATTTCATTACAGAAACAAATTGGTATGATAAGGGATTCTTTAAAAATATATAGTAAGTGCACATATGTATCAGGGATTAAATTGCTGTTCTAAAAGCTTTACTAATGTGAATTAACAGATAAATCTAATGCATTTGCCAAGACTACAATTCAAAATGCTTAAGTTAAATCTTTTAGATAAATGAACGCATATTTTGGCCTTTACTTATGGATATTTATTAATTCATTGAAGATTTATATTCATCTTATATTTTTACCAAAGATCTTATATGGTGATGAGACAACACAGTTTTAAATTTTATCCAAATAATCATTTTAAAGAATCTAATAAGTTCATTAAAATATTTTACCTATAGACTATGTCTTTGCAGGTGTTAAGTGCAATGAATGAAAACTTATATTTCTATATAATTTAGAATGCTTTATTGTTCTTTAAGAAGCATTTTTTTTAGCTCAGCTAGACTTTGGAATCCATAGAATACAATGCATTGCCCACGCTTACCACTAAATAAGAATGAGCAAGTTCTGAATCAGTTAGATTCAATTTCCACTCCATCTTTCCTTCTAAAGTGCATATTGGACCTCTATGGTGGCACAAGGGGTTAAAACGCAACCCCTTAAGCTGTCCACAGCCACTGCAGCACCAGTTCAATCCCCGGCCAGGGGGCTATCCACATGGTGCAACAGACTTCTCCTGACTCGCCCGTTGTTCCCCTCAGCAGTTGTATTGCAGTTGATCTGAATGTTCTGTTCCCCCCTCTGTCACTGGTGAATCCTCTCACTTCCCCCACACCTCTGGCTTGTACCCCAGCTCTTGTATGCATAAATAAATAAATCTTTAAAAAAATAAAGTGTCATATCATCTTGCAGGGAATCTTGTTCTACATAAGCACAGAATGCAGAAAGAGAATTACAAAACACCTCTCAAAAATGCCTTAAGAGTTTCTCCAATAAGTTCAATACATATAGCTTTGCATTAAGTATTAAGTTCTCAATAGTTTCAACATAGCCAAATAAGCCTTCAATGCTTTATTTTTAATGATTTATTTTTATTTGTGCATACAAAAACTGGGGTGTAGGCTGAGGTACAGCAGGGTTGAGAAATTTCACCAGAGACAGAATGGGGAATGGAACAGGTGGATCTACTGAAATACACTGCTAAGGGGAGCAGTGGGCAAAACAGGATAGGTCTGCTGAATCTTGTGGGTTAGCTGCCTGGCTGGGTTCTAACTCTTGCGATGGTGGCTGGCAATAGCTTGATAGCACTGAGACTTTAACCCCTCAGCCACCAGAGTGGCCCTATCTTCAATGTTTGAAGTGCTAACAAATTAAAATACGATCTGTATGTTGACTCAATAGATATATATGAATATAGATATACAAATACTTTCAAATAACTATATAACACATATATATATACATACATACATGCACATACAAACATATACACACAAACCACAGACTTAGATATAAACATACCAGCTATTCATACAGGCTAGTAAAATCTGATCATGCGACAATGGTATGAGGGATAGGGTCTGGAGGATAGGACAGGAACATGGGACAAAGTTTTACAAGGGAGAGGGAAGGGGACATTATGATCATGCATCAAGAGACATATGTGTCAGGAAAGTGTTATGTTATCACAGGCAGAGTTATCCCAAGCCCACCATGGAGATACTCACGTAATCAGGTCAACAGTGGCGTCCTGGGCCTGCTTCACGATAGAAGGTATACTCCATAGCTAGACAGGAATGTTTTGCTGTAATTTGTAGATAGCAAATAGGTCACAGTTGCCCATGAGTGGCCAGCTCATAGGAAGCCACATACGACATAAAATAACGGGTTATATATGTGTGTGTGTGTGTATACACCCATACATACACACACATATATATCAAGGTTTTTTTTTAATTTTTTGCAGCTGTAAAAATATAAAATATAGGTATGGCTAATTACCCTACAAAAGTTTGAAATTTTACTTTAGTATATAGGCTATGCATCAAAATAGTCATTAATTTTAAAGCAGAACTCATGACTGAGTAAAGGAAATGTGATGTTTTGTTGAACATTCTGCTGCATTAAAATACGCCATATGATCCTGGATAAAAAATTGGGACAGTTGAACTTTAAACCATAAAATAAATATACTTAAATTACAGAGACTTTACCTTTTCCTTTCTAAGTTGGAAAATTTCCATAACTATGCTTGAATCAAAGACCTCACAACTAGGATCCATTTACAACAGAGACTTTCCTGGAAATTCTACACAGAAGAAAAGCAAGTCATGCCACATAAGGCAATGAAGCATACTTTCTATTTGTGAACCAGAAGAAAAAATAACACAGTGAAATATAAGTCCATCTATAATGTACTTAACACTATTTCAAATAAAAATATTAATATCTACTCCAATTGTCTTTTGTGTTTGAGAATTACTCTTGCTGAACCAAAGTGCTTTTAAAAATTGGTAGTTTGTAGAAATTTATGGAAAAGGAGCATTTTGAGATTAGTTATATTCTTCAACACACAAATGTGAAGTGATAATGAGAGATTATTGACTGCCAAAGTACTCACAAACAATGGCTAGTACAATAGGTGATAGAGGGTGAAAGGCATAGTGTTGTAAAGCCAGTTCCCAGTCCATGAAGTGTATTATTTTAAATTTCATTGTTCTCTATCTCTGTGCACATAAATTTTAATTAAAACATCACCATATGGGATAGCAGTATTAAATCATCTTAAGATGGGCCTCCCTGGTGGCAGAAGCAGTTAAGCACCACACTATGAAGCAATCCCCAGCCTCTGCAGCACAAGTTCGATCACCAGCCGGGCAGGGAGCAACACACATGGAGCAGCAGACCTCTCCTGTTGTGCCCACTGCTCCCCTCAGCAGTGTATTTCAGTCAGTCTTCCTGTTCTGTTCCCCACTCTGTCTGTGGTGAATCCTCTCACCCTCTACATCTCTGGCCTATACCCCAGTTCTTGTATGCATAAAAAATAAATCTTTAAAAAAATAAATCATCTTAAGTTTTTGTGTGTGTGTGTGTTGTGTTTTCCCCAAAACAGTTAAAAATATCCTCTTTTATATGACTGATCTATTTTTTTTAGAGAGAGAGTGTTTTTCAAACTGACAACTAGATTCTTTCCTTTGCAACTGGAAGTCAGTTTCCTGTTTTTAATTCACCTTTCTCCCCTTCAATTTCAAAAGTGCTACAAAGATACCATACTGTGTTATTCTCATGCCTTCATGATTAACACATTCATAATTATGATTGCACATTATTATACTTTATCGCTTGTTGACTCTTCCTAATAATTTTACAGCATAAATGTAAGACATAGATTTTTGCCTTTGTTCCAGTTGTTTTCACTGATGAAGCTTTCCCTACTTTATATAGTAAATATTTACAAGAAGTCATTTCCACTATGAGAAGTCTCAATTTTTCCAGTAAAACTAACTGCCTCCTCCTGTGTGGTTTTCATCCATTTTAGAAGTTGCCATTTTTAGCATTTTTATCCTGTATGCTCATTATATGTCCAGATGTGTCTTGAACACCCAAATACTTAGAGTATCTAAAAAACATGCTATAATCCAATCACCAAACTAAATTCTGGGTTACAGATCAATTATGAAAAAGCATTCAATAAATGGATGAAAAGAACAAGATACAGTGGACACTTGAACAAAGCAGGGTCCAGGCGTGCCAAATACATGCAGCTGAAAATCATGATATAACATTTGATTACAAAAACATAATTACTAATAGCATTCTGTTGACCAGAAACCTTTCCTATAACATAAAGCATTGATTAGCACATTTTGCATGTTATATTCTATACTCTACACTAACAATAAAATAAGTTAAAGTAAAGAAAAGTTGTTTATTGAGAAAAGTCTATTTCATTTTCTTATTTTTGATACAATATTGTGTTACAGCAATTTACACTTTTACAATGCCAGAGGAATGGGGTAACACCTCTTCATATATATGTTACCACACTATACCCACCATCAAGGCTCCCCTAATATCCCAACATAATCCACTGGACCCCTTCTACACTTTGTTTTCCAGTCTCTCCCTGTTCTCATGGTAACCTCAATTTTGCAGTCATATTATTAGGGGTTTGGTTTTGTCTGATCATTTGTTTTGTTTTCCTATATTCCAGATATCAATAAAACCATTTGTTATTTGTCTTTCTTTTTCTGATTTATTTCCCTGAGCATAACCCTCTCCAGTTCCATCCAGGTTGTCATAAAAGGCAAGAATTCACTTCTTTATAGCTTTATAGTATCCCCTTGTGTATATATACCACATCTACTTAATCCATTCATCTGTTGTTGGGCACAGAGGTTGTTTCCATATTCTACATAGGACTGCAATGAACAGAACAGTTGCAGACATCCCTTGATTTAGTGTCTTTGAATTATTTGAGAAATACCTAGGAGTGAAATTGCTAGATCATATATTATATCTGTCTTAATAATTTGAGGAAGATCCAATTTGTTCTCTAAAGCATTTGAAACAGTCTAACTTCCCAACAATGTATGAGGTTTCCTCTACCAATATACTCATCATTATTTGTGGTTTCTACTTTTGTAGATAGGGGCCATTGCCTTGGGAATGATGTGGTACTTCATTGTGGTTTTGATTTACATTTCCCTGATGATAAGTGATGTTAAACATATTTTTCACATGTCACTGTAGGCTGTCTTTATAACTTTGTTAGAGAAGTTTCTATTAAACTCTCCTGTCCATTCTTTGTTTAGAATTTATTTTAATTGTCTGAGTTCTATGTAAATTTTGCATATCACTCGCTTGTCAGATATATGATGTATAAATATTTTCTCCCATTCACTAGAGTGTCTTTTTTTTTTAATGATATTTTCTCAGGAGAAAAGAAAATGGTTTTAAGAAAACCATAATGCAGAGAAAATAAGTTTAAAATCCTGTATTATATTTATTGATACTGTACTTTATATGTTTAGAAGACAATCCACTGTGTCCCCTTTTACCTGGATTTGTGTTGTATAAGGGTCACAATTTTGCATATATCGGACCTCCCTGGTGGCGCAAGGGGTTAAGCACTGCATTACAAAGCAATCCACAGCCTCTGCAGCATGAGTTCAATCCCCTGCCGGCCAGGGAGATTCCCACGTGGTGAGGCAGACCTCTCTTGTCTTGCCCGCTGCTTCCCTCAGCAGTGTACTTCAGTCTGACTGTTCTGTTTCCCACTCTGTCTCTGGTGAATCCTCTCAACCTCTGCATCTCTGGCCTGTGCCCCAGCTCTTGTATGCATAAATAAATAAATATTTAGGGGAAAAAAAGATTTTGATGAATTACCTCTACATGTGCAGGTCAAATGACATGTAAAGATCAGGATTTGTGTCCTGATGAGGGCTGAAGAGGAACTAGGGTTGGAGAAACATGGGAGGCAGACTAGAGGGTCTATCAGATATTGCCTATTCCCACTCTTGCTTATGGAGAAGAACCTATTTTAAAATAATAAACAGCATATTTTTCTTACCACATATCATTATTTTCATATGTGATATTATTATATTTGAATTCAGGACTTTTCAAAAAATGTTATTTTAATCAATTTTATGATGTGTACAAAATATTCATGGACTTAAAGAAATATTTTATCCTTTAACAAACAAACAAAATTCAGATCGAAATGAAAGCACTCGTTTTCTATAAAATCTATAATCTATTTTACTTAGATTTCATTGTTATTTGAACTGGTTATTTTAAAAGTGGAATCACAATGCCCTATATATTTTAAAGCTAAAAGTAAAATTGTGCCAAATACATTGCCAACCTAATGATATATACAAAAAAAAAGTTAATTTAAATAAAGCAAATGAGATTTTGGAAAAAAAATACTGTTACCCAAAAAAAAACAGATTTTTTTCATACTTGGTTATCCAAGTATGCTTCATGTATTCTAATCTCCCTTTGAATACAATATGATATGTGCTTATAATAGAAATAAGAATGTATATAAACAATTTTAATATAATTTGGTAGTTTCAATGCATAAAATCTAGAAAGTATGTATTATGTATACATATATATCTTGTTTCTGTGGTGACCTGGTCACTTGGAATATAGTTTTGCATGAACAATTGTACGCAGTCATCACTTTGAATTTCCTGACCTATCCTTTTTGCTTAAATGCTGCATGAGCAGATTTTAGAAGCTAATGTTTAGCATATCTTATAAATTGTATTAATGTTGTTTGTCTGAAGCTCTACAGTTAGTTCAAAATAAAAGTTAGTTTTGTTTGAAAAGTTTTATTTTGACTTGAAATAAACTTTGAGATTATAGGAAAACAGATATGAATGATACAGTAGATTATACATTTCCTTTAATTACCCTTAGCTACTAAACTTATGACAGAGTAAACAAGCATTTCTTTTTTTTTAAAGATTTATTTATTTATGCATACAAAATGAGAGGATTCACCAGAGACAGAGTGGGGAGCAGAACAGGCAGACTGATGAAATACACTGCTGAGGGGAGTGGCGGGCAAGATAAAAGAAGTCTGCTGTGCCATGTGGATAACTCCCTGGCCAGTGATCGAACTTGTGCTGCAGTGGCTAGTGATAGCTTGATAACTTTAACTCCTGCACCACCAGGGAGGCCCCAGTCATTTCTATTTTAATAAAACTTTAGGATAGAAAACATTTGAGGAAACTTTATAGTAAACCATTTTCTAAAATTAATCTAAAGCTATTAAGTTGTTAATGTCATTATAAAGTTTATAACATCAGAGAAAGAATACTGGGCCATTAACATGGGGGTCTTAATGTCAAGTCTGTTGGTAAACATCAAATTGTATGGTGCAAGGTAATAAACTTTTCAAATTCTGTTACTTGTCTATAAGGTGAGAGGTAATACAAACATGAAATTTCAGTTTCTAGCTCTAATTTGTATATCTAAATGAGAATATAAACTTCCAAGGAAAGTTGTATTTTTTTAATCAAAATGGTTACATGTTTTATAATAACAAAAACTAGGGTAAGAACAAATATGCCTAGAAATTGGGGGATGTTACATGATATATGGTATATGGAGCATAAGTAAATAATTTTGTTACTAAGTGATAAATCTGTGGACTGTATCAATAAATATATGGATTTTATATAAAAATAAATGTTGACACATAATACCACATTAAAAAAAGCAATATGGGTTACATTCAAGGCAGTTGCAGGAAAAAAAATGAGAGTTCATATATAAAAGATCAAATATGTCAGGTTAAATTAAAATAGTAAATAAAAAATATCATTTCCTTTATGCTGTAGATATTTATCTTATCTAGCTAAATATATAATATTAAAAGCATGCACTTATTTGTAAAAACTATTAATATAGCAATAGAGACAAATAATAAAATATTAGTATATAATTGTGAAAAAAATATACTCTGAGTTTAGCATACCTTCATTATGATAAAATATTTAAGATTGCAAGGCCTCCCCGGTGACACAGCAGGTTGAGTCCAGCACTGTGAAGCAGTCTGCAGTCTCTGCAGCACATGTTCGATTCCCAGCTGGCCAGGGAGATACCCACATGGCATGGCAGACCTCTACTTCCTCACCAGCTGCTCCCCTCAGCAGTGTATTTCGGTCCATCTGTCTGTTCTGCTCCCCACTCTGTCTCTGGTGAATCCTCTCACCCTCCTGCACCTCTGGTCTGTAACCAGTTCTTGTATAAATAATTAAATCTTTAAAAATAAATACTTAACAATTGCAAACAATTAAGAGGTTTATTATTTTTTCTTTTTCTCCAAAGAGAAGAGATTTAACAATTACTTGCTGGAAATTAAGGGATATGAAATAGGTTAGAAGACATTCCTTGTTTTGGCTAGTATTACTGTAATATTTTGAGACTCTAAATGAATCTCCAAATGTGAAAATTACAAAAACGCCTTCCTTCTAACATAGAAAGTCAGAGACAGTCATGCACATGTTTAAATTCTTGCTGCTAAATATGAGAGGTAAGTGAAATTTTAGAAAATTCAAAGTAAAAAAAAGTATTATTTTTGAATGTTATAACTTGAATCTCTAAACACTATGTATTTAAACTCAAAGTTTAGAGTTTTATATAAATTCAGTGATCTACATCAAATCATTCATTTTGTAAATAATATTAAAAAAAAAAAAACACAGGGCCCTCCCTGGTGGCCCAGACAGTTGATAGCGGTGGTGTGAAGTTGTCCGAAGCCTCTGCAGCACAAGTTTGGATCCTAGCTGGCCAGGGAGATACCCACATGGTGTGGCAGACCTCTCCTGCCTCACCTGCTGCTTCCCTCAGCAGTGTATTTCAGTCAGTCTGTCTATTCGGTTTCCCGCTCTGTCTCTGGTGAATCCCCAGTTCCCATGCCTCTGATCTGTACCCCAGTTCTTGTATAAAAATAAATAAATCTTTAAAAAATGGAAAACATTAAAATGTGGCCCAGCAACCCAATTTCTGGATATATAAAACATGCATGCACGCACATATACATACTTTCTGCTATTTGTGTGTGTATATAATATATATATATATATATATATATATATATAATGTATATATAGGGCCTCCCTGGTGGCGCAGTGGTAGAGCGCTGGGTTGCGAAGCTGCCCGCGGCCTCTGCAGCGCCAGTTTGCTCCCCAGCTGCTCCCCGGCCACCAGAGGAGGGTCCCACATTGTGCGTAGACCTCCCCTGCTGCGCGCTGCTCCCCTCAGCAGTGTACTTCAGTCCTTCTGCCTGCTCTGCTCCCCGCTCTGGCTCTGGTGAATTCTCTCACCCTCCGGCGCTTCTGACTGTACCCAATGCTTGTATAAATAAATAAAAATAAATATTTTAAAAAATAAAAAAAATAAATAAAATAAAATATATATAAACATATATATTAATTAAAAAATCCATATCTAAAAGAACTATCTATATTCCATGTTCATTGTAATGTTATCTGCAATAACTAAAATATGAACAAAACAACTTAAATTTATGTTGGTGAATAATAATGGATTGAAAATCAGGATGCAATAATGTATTATATGAATAGCTATATTCAGATATAGCTCTACATTTAATATTTGCAACATCAATGAACCTGGAAAATATTATTCTAAGAGAATCAGACAAAGACAAATACTGTATAATTAACCATACTTACAAGTGAAATCTAAAAAAAAAAAAAATCAGTACCATAAATATTGTTGCAAATGGTAAAACTTACATTTTTTCAGTAGTATACCACACATTTCTAATCTACTTCTAATCACTTTATATGTACCTATGACTTGGTTATTACAAATAGTGTTATGGTGGATATGGGAATGCATGTATCTTTTCATATTAGTGCATTTGTATTCTGTCCATAGCTATCTAAGACTGGATTTGCTTGAACATATGGTAGATTATATATATATATATATATAACCCCAGGCCCAGTAGATTTATTTTTAGTATTTTGAAAAACATCCATGTATTTTCCTTAGGGGCTGGACCAGTATACATTACATCAACTATTTAAAATATTCCTTTATATGCACACCCTCACCAATACTTTATTTCTGGCATTTTTGGTATGGACCATTCTCACTAATTTGAGATAGAATCTCATTTTGGTTTTGATTTTTATTTCCTTGGCAATAAATCATAATGGGAATTTTTTCACATGCCTGTTGGATATCTGTATGCCTTTTTTAAAGACATGTCTAATAGCTCTTCTGCCCATTTTTTTCCAAATATTTTATTTGTTTTGTGTAAAATTGGGGTATAGGCCAGAGGTGTTTGGGGGTGAGAGGAATCACCAGAGACAGAGTTGGGGCAGAACAGCCAGATCTACTGAAATTAACTGCTAAGGGGAGCATTGGAAGAAACAGGAGAGGTATGCTGCACCATGTGGGTTAACTCCCTGACTGGGGATCAAACTCAGGCCATTGCAGTGGTAGCACTGATACTTAACCCCTAGGCCACAAAGGAGGCACTCTTTTGTCAAGTTTTTTTTTTTAAGATTTATTTGTTCATGCATACAAGAACCAGGGTACAGGCCAGATATGTGGGAGGGTGAGAGGACTCACCAGAAACAGAGCAGGGAAAAGAACAGGCAGACCGACAGAAACACACTGCTGAGGTGGGCAGTGGATGATACAGGAGAGGTCTGCCGGCCATGTTGGTATCCCCCTGGCTAGCCAGGGATAGAACCCACACTGCAGAAGATGCAGACAGTTTCACGATGCTGCACTCAATTGCCTGAGCCACGAAGGAGGCCCTCCCAGATTTGAATGAGTTATTTGTTTTCTTTATGTTGAGTTGTAAGTGTACATTAGATAGATAACATAAATAAATGGCCAGCAAGTATTTTCTTCCATTCAGTAAGATTTCTTTTTGTTTTAATGATAGTTTATTTCACTGTGCAGAAGCTTTTTATTTTTATTTATTTATTCATTTATTTATTTATTTATTTGTTTATTTATGAGGGCTTATTTATTTATTTATTTATTTATTTATACAAGCACTGGGTACAGTCAGAAGCATGGTGGGAGGATGGAGAATTAACCAGAGCCAGAGCAGGTAGCAGAACAGACAGACTGACTAAGTACACTGCTGAAGGGAGCAGCAGGCGTGGCAGGAGAGGTCTACTGCACCATGTGGTTCCCTCGCCGGCAGCCGGGGATTGAACCAGTGCTGCAGAGGCTGCAGACAGCTTTGCAGCCCAGCACTCAACTGCTGCACCACCAGGGAGCCCCAGAAGCTTTTTAATATGATGCTGTCTCAATAGCTTTTGTCTATATGTTTGTTTCTGTTTATATTGGAGACAATACAATACCATTTACTGAGGAGACTTTCCTTTTCTCCAATGTATATTCTTGGATCCTTTGTTAAAGAACAACTTTCCATATAAGTTTATTTCTCAATATCTCAATTCTATTTTGTTGTCTATATGTCCTTTTTTTTTTTTTTTGCAGCACCATAATGTTTCGATTATTTTATCTTCATAGTATATTTGAAGTCTGTGTATGCCATGCCATCATTCTTCTCTGCCCCCCCCTTTATATCAGAATGCTTTGCCTACTGAGTGTATTATGTGATTCTGTAGGAATTTCATTAATGTTTGTTCTATTTCTTGGAAAAATGCCATTAAATTTAATGGATTGCAATGAACCTGTACATTTCTTTGAGTAAAATGGCATTTTAACAACATTAATTCTTTTTTTAATAAATTTTATTTTTATGTTCCCATGCAATTGCAACCCCTTATTTTGACTCCCAATTCTTCCGCTCCCTGCCCCACTCCACATAAGTGTCTCTGGTTCATAGTTTTTTGTTGATTTTGATTTTCACTTTCTTATAGTTATTCATTTTCCTGGTCCCTTATTTAAGTTTTCTACATTCCTGCTATGAGTGAGACCATCCGGTATTTTTCTTTTTCTTTCTGGCTTATTTTGCTGAGCATGGTCCCTTTCAGCGCCGTCCATGTTGCTGCAAATTGCATGTGTTTATCTTTTTTGAATGCTGAGTAATATTCCATGGTGTATATGTACCACATTTTCTTGATCCAGTCATCTGTTTTTGGGCATTTGGGTTGTTTCCAAAGCTTAGCTATTGTAAACAGTGCTGCTATAAACACAGGGGTGCAGGTGCTCTTTGGAATTGATGTTTCTGTGTCCTTTGGGTAAATACCTAGGAGTGGAATTGCTGGATCATATGGAAGCTCTATGTTTAGTAGGACAAGAAATCTCCACACAGCTTTCCATAGTGGTTGGATCAGTTTGCACTCCCACCAACAGTGCAGGAGAGTTCCTTTTTCTCCACATCCTCACCAACATTTATTGTTGCTAGTTTTTTTAGTATGTGCTATTCCCACTGGTGTAAGATGGTATCTCATGGTAGTTTTGATTTGCATTTCCTGATTACAAGTGATGTTGAACATTTTTTCATATGCCTGTTGGCCATTTGCATTTCCTCTTCAGAGAAGTTTCTTTGTAGCTCTTCTGCCCATTTTTTGACTGGATTATTTTGTTGATGTTGAGTCTCATCAGCTCTTTGCAGATTTTTGTGATCAGTTCTGTTGGGTTCAAAAATGTTCTCCCAGTTGGTGGGGTTTCTCTTTGTTTTTGTTATTGTCTCTTTTGCTGTGCAGAAGCTCTTTAATTTGATGTAGTCCCAGATGTTTATCTTTGCCTTCACTATCACTGCTTTGGGTGATGTGTCTGTAAAGATGCCTTTGATGTGCATATCACGTAGTGTTTCGTCTATATTTCCTTCTATGTATTTTATGGTTTCAGGTCTTATGTCTAGTTCTTTAATCCATTTTGAGTTGCTTTTTGTGTATGGTGTGAGGTAGTGGTCAAGCTTCATTCTTTTGCATGTAGCGACCCAGTTTTCCCGGCACCATTTATTGAACAAACTTTCTTTGCTCCTTTGTCAAATATTAGTTGACCATAAATCTGTGGGTTTATTTCTGGATTTTTTATTTGATTCCATTGGTCTGTGTGTCTGTTCTTGTTCCAATACCATGCAGTTTTGATGATTATGGCTTTGTAGTATAGTTTGAAGTCTGGGAGTGTGATGCCTCCATTCCCTTCTTTTTTTTTTTCAGGAGAGCTTTGGCTATTCGGGGTTTTTGGTGATTCCATATGAATTTCATCAATAATTGTTCTATTTCTTTGAAGAATGCCATTGAAATTTTTATTGGAATAGCATTGAATCTGTATATTGCTTTTGGGTGATGGCCATTTTAATAATGTTTATTCTTCCAATCCATGAGCAGGGGATATCCCATTTCTTTGTATCTTCTTCTATTTCTTTTAACAGTGTTTTATAGTTTTCTTTGTATAGGTCCTTTAACTCTTTTGCTAGATTTATTCCCAAGTATTTGATTTTTTTTTTGTTTTGATAATAAAAGGGATTTTTTTTAAATTTCTTCTTCTTCAGATTTATTGTTTGTGTATAGGAAGGCTACTGACTTGCGTGTTGATTTTGTATCCTGCCACTTTACTGAACTGATTGATGAGTTGAATTAGTTTTTCTGTGGAGCTTTTGGGGTTCTCTATGTAGATTATCATATCATCTGCAAATAGTGATAGCTTGACTTCTTCTTTTCCTATTTGGATTCCTTGTATGCCTTTCTCTTGTCTTATTGCTCTAGCTAGGACTTCCAGTATTATATTGAAAAGCAGTAGTGAGAGTGGACATCCTTGTCTTGTTCCAGATCTTAATGGAAATGCTTTCAGCTTTTCACCATTGAGAAAGATACTGGCTGTGGGCTTGTCATATATGGCCTTTATGATGTTGAGGTATGTTCCTTGTATCCCAAGAATTTCAAGGGCTTTTATCATGAATGGGTGTTGCACTTTGTTAAAAGATTTCTCAGCATCTATTGATATTATCATATGGTTTTTATATTTCTTTTTGTTGATATGTTGGATAACATTGATTGATTTTCGGATGTTAAACCATCCTTGTGTCCCTGGAATTCATCCTACTTGGTCGTGGTGAATTATCATATGGATACATTGTTGGATTCTGGTAGCTAAAATTTTATTGAGGATTTTTGCATCAGTGTTCATTAGGGAGATTGGCCTGTAGTTTTCCTTTTTTGTGTTTTCCTTGTTTGGTTTTGGTATTAGTGTAATGTTGGCTTCATAGAACGTGTTTGGTATTGTCCCTTCTCAATTTTTTGGAAGAGTTTGTGAAGGATAGGCACTAATTCGTCTCTGAATGTTTGGTAGAATTCACTTGTAAATCCATCAGGTCCTGGGCTTTGTTTTGGGGGATGTTTTTGATTACCATTTCAATTTTGCTGCTTGTAAGTGGTCTGTTTAGGTGTTCTATTTCTTCTTTATTTAGCTTTGGGTGATTGTAGAGTTGTAGGAATTTGTCCATCTCCTCTAGCTTTCAATATTTCTCATAGAGTATGGTGTCTATCATATATAGCATTTATTATGTTGTGGTATGTTCCATCTATTCCCGATTTTAGGGGTTTTGCCTTAAATGGATATGGTATATTATCAAGTGCTTTCTTATCATCTATTTATATGATCATATGATTTTTATTTTTCCTTTTCTTTTGATGTGGTGAATTGCAATGACTAGAGGAACTTGAACTTGTTTCCATATAACTGTTCATAGTAGTTACTGATTATTCTTTTGATTTCTGCTGTGTCTGTTGTGATTTCTCCTCTTTCATTTATGATCCTGTTTATTGGTGCTTTCTCCCTTTTTTCCTTTGTGAGCCTGGCTAGGGGTTTGTCTATTTTATCAATTTTTTCAAAGAACCAGCTCTTGGTTCATTGATCTTTTGGATTGTTTTTTAGTTTCAATTTCATTTATTTCTGCTTGGTTTTTATTATTTCTTTTCTTCTACTGGTTTTGTTGTTTTTTTTGTTGTTATTTTTCTAGATCTTTGAGCTTCGAGATTAGATTGTTTCTTTGAGTTCTTTCTTGTTTCTTGATGTGAGCCTCTTTGCTATATGTTTTCCTCTTATTACGGCTTTTGCTGCATCCCATACATTTAGGGAATTGGTGTCCTCCTTGTCATTCAATTCAAAGAATTTTTTAATTTCTTCTTTGATCTCCTCATTAGTCCAGTGGTCTTCAAGTAGTGTGGTTTTCAATCTCCATGAGGTAGGAAAGTTCCTTACCTTCCTTTTATGGTTTATTTCTAGTTTGATGCCTTCATGGTCAGAAAAGATGGTTGGTATGATTTCGATCTTGGTGTATCTGTTGATGTTTGTCTTGTGTCCCAGTATGTGATCAATCCTGGAGAATGATCCGTGTGCAATTGAGAAAAATGTGTACTCCAGCTTTTTGGGGATTTAGTGTTCTATAGATGTTCATTGTTTGCACATCAGAATTAAACTGATTTTGTAAATTGATTTTGTAACCTGTCAATTACTGGTTGTTTTATTTATTTTTTAGTGAATACTTTAGGTATTTAAATGTTTGTTATTATATCATTGGCACATAGTTTTACTTCTTTCACAGCATGAATTCCTTTACTATCTTTCTCCTGTCTAATTGCTTTAGCTAAGACTTCCAATAATGTGTTGAAGAGTAATGCTAGAATATTGAATCCTTGTCTTGTACCAGATTTTAGAGCAAAAGCTTTCAATATTTCTCATAGAGTATGGTGTCTATCATATATAGCATTTATTATGTTGTGGTATGTTCCATCTATTCCCAATTTTAGGGGTTTTGTCTTAAATGAATGTGGTATATTATCAAGTGCTTTCTTATCATCTATTTATATGATCATATGATTTTTATTTTTCCTTTTCTTTTGATGTGGTGAATTGCAATGACTAGTTTTCAGATGTTGAGCCATCCTTGCATTTCTGAAATAAATTCCACTTGATCATAAAGTAAGCTATTTTTAAAGCATTGTAAAATATGGTTTGCTAAAATGTTGTTGTGGGTTTCTGATCTAAGTCCATCGGGATATTGGTTTGTAGTATACTTATTTTTCTTTCTTAGTAATATCTTTGTCTGTTGTTGATATCTCATATGATATTTTTGCTGTCTCGTAAGATCTAGAAGCTCTTATCTTCATTTCCATTTTTGTCCAGGTATCTTTTAATTTTTCTTTGTTTTTTCTCACTAGCCTTATAGTCATGTAGTAATGTGTTTTTTAGTTTCCACTTAGAAGTTTGTTTGTTTGTTTGTTTGTTTTGCCTCCTCTTTATTATTGATTCTAGTTGAGACTATTGTAATCTCAGAAGATATTGATATGATTCCATTCCTCATTAATTTATTGCCTTTTTTATGACCTGATATGTGGTTTATCCTGAAGAACATTCCATGTGTTCTTGAGGAGAATATTTACACATCTTTGGGTATAGTGCCCAATAAATGTTTACTATCATCATGTGGCCAAATACCACATTTAAAGTTATTGTTTACTTATGATTCTCTAACTGGTTGATCTGTCCATTTGTGAAACTGAGGTTGTTGAGTTGCCTATAATGTGTTTTTTTAGTTATGATAATAGCTATCTTATATGTTTTGATGATCCTTTGTTTAATGCATACATCTTTGATAAAGTTTACATGTTTTTTATATATTTATCCTTTATACAATGAAGTAGAACTCTTTTATAAAGAAGATGAAATTATGTCATCTGGAAAAACATGAATGAAACTGGAAGGGATTATGCTAAACAAAATAAGTCAGAAGGAAAACTACAAATATCAAATTACTTCACTCTTATTTAGAATATAAGAAACAATGCAAAGTAATAGACAATATCAAACCAAAAAAATGTTAGAAATCTGGGCCTCCCTGGTGGCACAGCGGTTGAGCACTGGGTTACGAAGCTGCCCGCAGCCTCTACAGTGCCGGTTCGATCCCCGGCTGCTCCCCGGCCACCAGAGTAGGGTCCCACATGGCGCGCAGACCTCTCCTGCAGCCCGCTGCTCCCCTCATCAGTGGATTTCGTCAGTCTGCCTGTTCTGTTCCCTGTTCTGGCTGTGGTGAATTCTCTCACCCTCCTGCGCTTCTGACTGTACCCAGTGCTTGTATGAATAAATAAATAAATAAATAAATAAATAAATAAATGTTAGAAATCTGACTACAGCACTGAGTCTATGAGAGTGTGAGTTCAGGAAGTGAGGGCACTCAATAGACTACGGTGAGTAATTATTGGTAATTGGCAGTAGGTGTGGTATGGTAACATACATCTAAAAAGCCCATACCTATAAATTATTTCCAGTATTGTAAACTAATGCTGCCTCGATAAAAATAATTTAAAATAAAATAATAAATAAATTTTCACTAAGTTCATTAAAATAAAAGCAACAAAGTACATCATCTATAAGAATGTGCATAGTATAAATCTTTTTTTCTAATAATCTTAATAGAGTAAAAGGGTTTTAATAACTTAAGTTAAATCTTGCTTTTATCACAGTTCCCATTCATAAAATCTTGAAGTTTGCTTTATTATAAAGTATAAAATGTATGCACTGTATTTATAAAAAAATCAAAACTACTTTATGTATATGTATTCATTAGAAATATGTTAACCTTAAGTATGTACAAATTAGTAATTCACTTGCATTTTATATTTAATATTTCAAGCAATTCCAAGTGATCATGTATCACTCCCATTCAATATAAACTTAGCTACTTATGTGGTACAAATCTGCAGTTTCTTGTTTCTGTCTCTCCTTGTCTAAAAATGTTATCTATGTAAAACATGAGAAACCACTCAAAATTTACCCAGATGTTTATACAAATTAATGATTTAAAGGAGGATGTAAATTGTGAGTGAGATTGGTTGATAGTAGTAAGTGGTTTCTAGCAGTTAAAAATGCCTTATTATAAGAATTTGCAAGAAGTTACAGGTAGCATCACCATCATAATAATATAAAAGATACAAATAGATATATATGGTGGTAAAATAATTCAGTGCTTTTTTTCACAATTACATTCTGATATTTAAAGGACATTAAAACAAAAAAAAACAAACTTAAGGTCTTTATAAAATGTGCTATGGATATGACAGATATGGCTTAGTGTACATATATACATACTTTTAAAAGTCTTGAACTTAAAATAAAAACAAACCAGTGCTAGTGCACTGTATTCAATTTGGTGGACTTCTGTAAAGGTCAGTACCAGATGAGATAGTAAGTATAGCAATCTATTAGAGACACATGCTGTTTTCTAGAAATTAATAAAATAGAAGTTAAATGAACATGAAAATCTAAGAAAGGTTTTGAAAAATTAATAGTTTCCACAATAATTTTACAAAATATGTATTAAAAATTAGAATTAATTAATTTAAAATGCATTTGAGTAAATAAAAGGAAAGACTTCACACATCATTGTAGCAATATATTGCCTTTAGAAGGTCATCGAGTCAAAAACTGTAACTGATTAATGGCATCAATAATAATATTTGTATTGGCTAACATGAGGAATTGGGGCTAGTTCCATGCTAACTTCAGGGACTTTTCTCTGAACTTCATCCAAAAATATTTTCCAGCGTGGAGGCCTTGAGTGTGTTTAATTAACTTTGACCCAGTCATACAGGGTACAGACATAAATCTATCAGATTTGGCTCACTTTCTTCTAGGGAGTTGTATGTGAAATTCTTATATCTGTTTTTGGACTTAAAAAAAGGAGTATTTTCTCCTCTTCCAAAATACAAAAAAAAAAAAATCACAAAACATACACACATTCCAAAGAAGAAAATACTTTGTGGTAAACGCAGTCATTTGACTATACTGTGAGTCCATAAAATTTTCTGTTGTAATTCTATGGACACAATACAGTGTAATTTTATATGGTACAATATGATAGACAAAATAGAGGACACGTGCTGAGAAAACGTAGCTAAAAATGGTTTTACTATGTGAAACCACTGAATTTACCTAGTATTAGTTTTCTCTATTAAAAAACTGATTTATCATAAAGGAACAAAGAGCTACAAATTCTAGTTCATTAATTAAAAATAATAATTTTATATAAAAATACACTCATATTTGAGGAAATTACATTTGAATATAAAAGTTTGTCGTGTACCTTGATTTATTTTATTTTTATTTTCCAAGAGTATCCATTTTGGGCCTCCCCGGTGGCTCAGTGGTTGACCGCTAGGTTGCGAAGCTGCCCGCGGCCTCTGCGGTGCCGGTTCGATCCCCGGCTGCTCCCCGGCCACCAGAGTAGGGTCCCACATGGCGCGCAGACTTCTCCTGCCACCCACTGCTCCCCTCAGCAGTGTACTTCAGTCCTTCTGCCTGCTCTGCTGCCTGCTCTGGCTCTGGTGAATTATCTCACCCTCCCGCACTTCTGACTGTACCCAGTGCATATATAAACAAAACAAACAAACAAATTAATTAATAAATAAAACATGCCTCTATTAAAAAAAAAAGTATCCATTTTGTTGAAAATTTGTGCTGTTCACCAGAAGTCAGGAAGTGGTACACCCTTACTGACCCTCTAGTACTTGAGCTCATTTATTATATATAATTTTATTTGGTACATTCAAGAAAGTTACTGTCTTAATTAATAAATTGAAGCCAAGTAAATTAAGGTTGATAATGGAAAATAACCTACAAAGAGAATTTGACTTGCCCTCAGAGTCACATTTCTCATCCTCCTTAGAGGCCTCCCTGGTGGTACAGGGGTTAAAATCATAGCATTATCAAGCTATGCCCAGCCACTGTGGCCTGAGTTCAATCCCAAGCCAAAGAGGTAACCCACATATGGCTCAGCAGACCTCTCCTGTCTTTTCCACTGCTACCCTTAGCAGTATATTTTAGTAGAGCCACCTGTTTAGTTCCTTATTCTGGTATTTGGTGAATCCTCTCACCCCTTGCACCTTTGCCATACACCCAAGTTCTTCTGTAAATAAATAAATAAATAAATACATAAATAAATAAAGAGTTTTTAAAAAGCAAAAAACAAACAAAAAAAGAAAGATTCACCTCTTTATGTTTGTCTCTTCTTTTACCAAAATGGCTTCATGGGTTGCTTGACAAACTTTGTGATTGAAGTTTGGGAATTATAATTTTTTTTTTTTGGTAAGGAAATAAAGATGTACACGAAATTTGAATGATCTACTATGTTATAGTGAAGGAGCAGCCACCTGTGATACATTATTCAACCCTTCCCCTTTTCATGTGTTTTCCAGCCATCCAGATGGACTCATGTTGTAGAATAATCATAAAATTGTAAAAAGTCCAGCCTCTGAATAAACACATAGAGGAAAACTGACTCTTAACATATATCAAAATGTTTCAAGTAAAGAGAAGTACAATTATATGTGAAATTGTGAGGTTGTACCAATATATTGCCTTTAGAAGTTCACTGAATCAAAAACTGTAACTGATTAATGGCATCAATAATAATATTTGCATTGGCTAACATGAGGAATTGGGGCTAAGTCTAGAGACATTAGTTTAGGAGCCTTTCTGGTGGCACAAGGGGTTAAGTCTCATCACTATCCACAGCTATCCACAGCTACTGCAACATGAGTTGGATCCCTGGCCAGGGATGCAGCAGACATGGTGCAGCAGACATATCCTGTCTCACTGCTGTTCTCCTCAGCAGTGTATTTCAGTCAATACACCTGTTCTGCTCCCTGCTCTGGTGAATCTTCTCACCCCCACCCTCTGCACTTCTGGCCTACACACCAGCTCTTGCATGCATATAAATAAAATAAATCTTTAAAAAAATAAAAAAAAACATGTTTAGAAAATACCCACTTACGGATTGAATATATTTAGATCATGTAAGCAGACATTTATAAGTATTGTAGATAACTGGGAAATATGTACGGATTAGATAATTTTTGGTAATCTGATTTCCCAAAATTTAATTTTATTTAAGTATCATAGACATTGCTGTCGTATTATCTCTCTTGTTCGGCTTCTTTATGAAATATGACTTCTCAGCTCTTCTCTTTTAAATGTCAGTCATCTAGGCCTCCCCGGTGGCGCAGCGGTTGAGCGCTGGGTTGCAAAGCTGCCCGCAGCCTCTGCAGCGCTGGTTCCATCCCCGACCGCTGGGCGAGGGTTCCACATGGTGTGCCGACCTCTCCTGCCGCCCACTGCTCCCCTCAGCAGTGTACTCCGTCACTCTGCCTGTTCTGCTCACCGCTCTGGCTCACCCTCCCATGCTTCTGACTGTACCCAGTGCTTGTATAAATAAATAAATAAATCTTTAGAAAACAAACAAACAAACAAAAAACCGAAAACAAATGCCAGACATCTACCTTCCCCAAAACAAAACCAAGGGAAGTGAAACCCAAAGATGAATGTGTAGGTCTTTATTTAGCTATATGACACCCATTTCATATCAGTCTTTTTCCAATGTGACTTAAAGAATGGGAGGTGACTCCTTTAGGAAATATTGAGTCTACCCACATGTTTATGTTTTAACCTACAGATAGGGAGAAATAATTACAATCTCAACATTTCTAGAAAATCCACCTTTCAACTAGAGAAAGATTTTTAAAATACAGTGTTTGAAGTATAATTTCATGAAATCTTAGTGCCCTATTTCCTAAAAATTTTTGATCAACTACAACAACCAAAAAAAAAAAAAGAAAGAAAGAAAGAAAGAAAAGAAAACTGGGCCTCTCTGGTGTTGCAAGAGGTTAAGTCACAGCACTATGAAACTATCTGCAGCCACTGCAGCATAAGTTTTATCCCTGGCCACCCAGGGAGGTGATCCATATGGAACAGCAGACCTCTCCTGCCTTGTCCGCCGCTCCCCTCAAGTGTATTTTAGCCAATATGCCTATTTTGCTCCCCTCTCTGTTTCTGGTGGATTCTCTACCCAACCCCCACACACACACCTTTCACCTGTACTCCAGTTCTTGTATGCATAAATAAATAAATCTTTAAAAAAAAGAAAAAAAATTGGTAGTAAATGAAGGCTAAACCATTATTCTATTACCATCATTACCATCTATTACCATCAGTTATATTCCAATATAACTGATGTTGGAATGAGTGTCATGAACATTTCCAGATGGGATTTTTATACCCCAGAACTAAGTTGCCTGCTGTGTTAGGGGAGGTAATGGGTCATTCAGGCTTCCAATATTAAGTAAGAGCCTTCTAAAAACTTGAAATGTGGAGTTCTGGGGAAGAGCAGAGTTTGCTTGCTGTGTGTAAATTCTTTCCCAAGACTAAGGAAAAAGAAAAGGGTGAAACAATTGATAATCTTTTCTTAGTTTGTTCCTTTCTTTCTAAACTCCATTATGACTGTTAAGCCAATATATTTCCATTCAACTGTGGTATAATTGAGGAGTAGAGGGCAAGGTGAAAACAGTTATCTCTCCTGCTAGTTTATTTCAAAGTATTAAAGAAACTCATCCCGTTGAAAATATAATGCAGAAAAGAAATCTTGGTTGTGATGCATTAAATGATTATCATAAATCACCACTATCAAATCAGACTCATACATTAATTTTTATTGTTAATGCCACAGGAATAATTATGTCCTCTATTGCTACTCCCCCTTTATTTTGCATATAACTTGGTCCAATGTACAAGATACTGTAGATATACTCTTCATGTAGTATAGAATATCTTTAAGGTCATTTTTATTGTATTACATTCCCTAAAACTACTTCATATGCTTCCTCACATCCTCAGCAGAATTAATTATTCCTTCCCCTTGTGTTTCATTAAACCCTGTTCAAAATCCTAGAAGACAGCTTTTAATTTAATTTTATGATTAATTGTGAATTTTGGATATCCTTTCTGTTAAAATGATAATCATTGTCAATCATAACAAACAAATATGCACAATTCCATATTTATAAATAAATACTACTCTATTTGTTTAGAAATGTATAACATTATTTTATAAATCACATGCATTTTAAATGGAAATTTAGCAATAGATTTTGAAAGTAAACTGACATAATTTTATTTATTTATTTATTTTTTTTTAAAAAGATTTATTTATTTATTTATACAAGCACTGGGTACAGTCAGAAGCGCGGGAGGGTGAGAGAATTCACCAGAGCCAGAGCGGGGAGCAGAACAGGCAGAAGGACCGAAGTACACTGCTGAGGGGAGCAGCGGGTGGCAGGAGAGGTCTGCGTGCCATGTGGGACCCTCACCCAGTGGCCGGGGAGCAGCCGGGGATCGAACCGGCACTGCAGAGGCTGCGGGCAGCTTCGCAGCCCAGCGCTCAACCGCTGTGCCACCAGGGAGGCCCAAACTAACATAATTTTAAATCATGCTTTTAAAGATTTTAAAGATATGAATATCATGAATTTTATTATATGACATAATAAACAATGTCTGATCCTGTAAAATATAATTTAATTTATCTCCATCTCTTGATAACAATTTATTGAAATCATCCTCTTTTAAGCAATATGCAGTTGAAAATATATGATTTAAAAATATATGCAGTTGAAAATATATGATTTAAAAATATTTAAGCTCACCTAACTACTAATTATGTTTATATTTTCTTTTAAATTATTTCAAAAACTGCATTTGTTATAGATGACTGCTGTTTGATGGTATTGACATGAAATTGAGCAAAATCTTGCAAAAAAAAGAAAGAAAGAAATTAGTGTTCTGGAGAATTCTTCATGTTTTTGTCACTCGATATAATTTTGATAAAAATAATACATATGAGTTAAATACTATGATTTTTTAATAAAAGATATTTTTCATGGAAATAAAATAATCATTCAACATATAACATGCACAAGACCCCATACCTGTTATTACTTTATCAGGCATAAGAGTTTTTATTTTTAAAGCAAATATTTTAAAGTGGGGCAGAGGAGTAATGCCTATTTTTTAAAATGAATATCATGATATAAATGTTAATATTATGTCTAGAATTATAAAATGAAAATATACTAAACTATTTATATATGTGATATATATACATATAATATATATTGCATATATATCTCCTAATATATACCAGAATAGGCTTTAAACAAATATTGATGGGAATTCTCATGGAGCCACCAAAAACCCCAAATTGCCAAAGCTCTCTTGAAAAAAAAAAAGAGGGGATTGGAGGTATCACACTCCCAGACTTCAAAGTACACTACAAAGCCATAATAATCAAAATGACATGGTATTGGAAGAAGAACTGACACACGGACCAATGGAATTGAATAGAAAATCCAGAAATTAACCAACAGATTTATGGTGAACTAATCTTTGACAAAAGAGCAAAAGATATGCAATGAAGCAAATAAAGTTTGTTCATAAATGGTGCTGGTAAAACTGGGTCACTACATGCAAAAAGAATGAAACTTGACTAATACCTCACACCATGCACAAAAACCAACTTAAAATGGATTAAAGAATTAGACATAAGACCTGAAACCATAATATATAGAAAGAAATAAAGATGAAACACTACATGACATACACCTCAGTAACATCTTTAAAGTCACATCACCCAAAGCAGTGATAGTGAAGGCAAAGATGAACAGCTGGTACTACATCAAATCAAAGAGCTTTTGTACAGCAAAAGAGACAGTAACAAAACGAAGAGACACCCCACGGACTGGGAGAAAATATTTGCACACAACACTAATGATAAAGAACTGATCACAAAAATCTACAAAACAGCAGATGAGATTCAACAAAAACAAAGTAAAAATCCATTCAAAAAATGGGCAGAAGAGCTAAAAAGAAACTTCTCCAAAGAGAAAATGCAAATGGCCAACAGGCATAAGAAAAAATAGTCAACATCACTTGTAATCATGGAAATGCAAATCAAAACTACCATGAGATAACATTTTACACCAGTGAGAATGGCACATATTAAAACAAACAAACAAACAAAAACTAGCAACAACAAATGTTGGTGAGGATGTGGAGAAAAAGGAACTCTCCTGTACTGATGGTGGGGATGCAAAATGGTCCAACCACTATGGAAAGCTGGGTGAAGATTCCTCAACCTACTGAAGATGGAGTTCCATATTATCCAGCAATTTCACTCCTAGGTATTTGCCCAAAGGACACAGAAACACTAAGTCAAAAGGGCATCTGCACCCCTATGTATAAGGCAGCACTATTTACAGTAGCTAAGCTATGGAAACAACCCAAATGCCCAAAAATAGATGACTGGATTAAGAAGATGTGGTACATATATACAATGGAATATTACTCAGCAATCAAAAAAGATAAACTCATGCAATTTGCAGCAACATGGATGGAGTTGGAAGGGATCATGCTCAGCGAAATAAGCCAGAAAGAAAAAGAAAAATATCAGATGGTCTCACTCATAGCAAGAATTTAAAAAACCTAAATAAGGGACCAGGACAAAACCTAATTATAATAAAGTAAAAAATCAAAATCAACAATCAACTATAAACCAGAGATACACTATGGTGGGGGAGGGAAGAAGGGAGTAGGATCAAAAAAAGGGGGGCAGGAATGTATGGGAATGTATGAAAAATGATGTAAAATGTATTAAAAAATAAACAATAAACATTAAAAAAGAAAACATTTTACTAGATCCAAGAAAAAATGTAGAATTATTCATATTTTTCTAATACTGTTAATAATTTATTGTCTCTTTAATCCATTTAAAGTACATTTGTGTATATGGTGTGATGTAAGCATCCAACTTATATATTTCCCCAAATAAAACTCTCAGCTATCAAAAAAAAATCTTAACTATATAAAATTTTAAGTAAAAATTAAAAAGATACTCTGGAAAATATAATGACTTAGTAGATTAAATTTGTTCACTTTTATTATAAAAAACATTTTATTTTCAAATATATATAATCTCAGCTATATGCATATTCCCAATCAGGAAGTTTTACCTGAGAATATGTCCTAAGAAATGATACATTTTTAATTACAGAAATCAAGATCAGATAGCTTTATTGGATTTTTTTAATGTATTGTTTATTGTCTATTTTGTCACACTGATATCCTTCTTATAATTGATTTTATTGGATAACTAAAACATACTGGATATTCAATGTTATAACTTTAAAAAATATAGAAGTATCATTGGTTTATATAGTGTATATATTACCAGTATAAAGTATTATAATCAAAATCTGTTATAGGCCAACTGCAACGCTAAAAGAATAATTCCACCCTTTACCAAAATTTGACCACTTTACCCAATATACACCTATCACACAAACTTCTTCTTTTTTAAGACAGTTTTTTTTTTAAGTTATTTATTCATGCATACAAGAACTGGGGTACAGGCCTGAGGTGTGAGGGGTAAGAGGATTCACCTGAGACAGAGTGGGGAACAGAACAGGCAGATCTACTGAAATACACTGCTGAGGGGAGCCGCAGGCAGCTCAGGAGAGGTCTGCTGCACATTTTGAATCACGTCCCTGGCAGGAATCAAACTCATGCTGCAGTGGCTGTGGATATCTTCATCATGCTGCATCTTACGCCTTGTGCCAACAGGGAGGCCCCTCAACCTTCTTTTCTAATTTGATCTTATTGCCTAAAATTTCATTTACTTATTTTATTTAGATAATTTCCATTGTGAGTGAATGCATATGCATACTTTTTTTATTTATTATCTAAGGCTGTTGACAACTCATGACTATTGTAATTAATGCTGTGATGAACTCAGGGATTCATATATCCAGTTATCCAGTGGGATAACGAACAAAAGGAATTTCTAATTTTATTTTTTTAAAGGAAATTCCATAATGGGAGTAAGAATTTACATTTCCACTGACAGAATAGAAGTGTTTCCTTCTCTCCACAGCCACAATGAAAACAACATGTGTTGTTTCTTATCTTTTAATGGTGTCCATGCTCACAGGTTTGAGGTAGTGTCCCACTGGATTGGTGTACATTCCATAATAATCAATGATGAATGTCATTATGTTTTTAAAAATTATCATGATATTTTGTGACACAGTTTTTAAAAATATCACTATTCTTATATTTGAACAAGGAAATAGTTGTATCTTTGGAAAAATCAAGTTATCACATTTTTTTTCCTTGCCTTCAAAGACCTATTTATTTATGCACACAAGAACTGGGGCACAGGTCAGAGAAACAGGGAGTGAGAGGATTCATCAGAGACAGAATGGGAAACAGAACATACAGACTGACTGAAATACACTGCTGAGGGTAGCTGCGGGCGAGACAGAGAGGTCTTCCTTGCCAGTTGGGTTTCTCCCTGGTCCGCCCGGGGATCGGACTTGTGCTGCAGAGGCTGCGGACTGCTTCACAGTGTGGTGCTCAAACCCTTGAGCCATCAGGGAGGCCAAGTTATCACAATTTTTTTTAACTTGATGTGTAACCATCAAGGAATATAATTGTCAAAAACATATTTTAGATTCTGAAATCAATCTAAAAAATCTTAATGATTTCATAGCCTAGTTTGTGTAACTACATTAACTGATTCTCCAAAGCAGGTGATATATTTTATCAAGTATTTTTAATATCTTAAATTTCACTCAGTGCTATTTCAATTTGAGTCATTTAAAAAAAAAACATAATTTGGAAAATATTATGAAACATTTATTTGTAGATTTTTTTTTCTTTTTCTATTTTTTAAGATTTATTTTTATTTATACAAGAGCAGGGGTACAGGCCAGAGCAGAGATGCGGGGCGGGGGTGAGAGGATTCACCACAGATAGAGTGGGGAACAGAATAGGCAGACTGACAAAATATACTGCTGAGGGGAGCAGCGGGCGAGACAGGAGAGGTCTGCTCGCCATCTTTTCTTTTTTTGATTAAAGCATAATATTGAATTATAATATCATATAAGTTTCAGTTAATAATCAACATGTATATAAAGACTTCATTAAGGTTGTCACTAAATATCTAAATTTGCCCTTCACCATAACTTATCCCCCTTTTTTTTCTAATAGATCTACCCCTTTTCCCCATTAGCTTCTAGTGATCACTAATTGGTCTAATAGTACAAAACTGGTTTATTTTTGCTTTATTTAGTTTTTCTGTTTTAATCATATGTCACATATGATTAAAATCATATATGGTTATCCTTTCATTTGGTTTAGTCCACTTTTAATTCCTTTGAAAAAAATCTATATCTATACACCTACCAATGTAGACACACACATGTGTATATATACATATGTGTATATATATGTACACATACACACATATATGCATGCATGCCCATAAATGAAAAAATGAATACATTTCATAAACTTGAAAATGAGTAATTAGGTACAGAGAAGTTCTTTAGTTTAATAAAAAGGCTCAATAACTTTGTGTTATATAAATTTCATGAGGCTTTTATGAATTCTGCCTAGTTGGAACTTATTTTGAGGAACATACAAACTTCCTATTGCATGAGATTGACAAGGGGACATTCACAGGTGAAGAATGCTACTGCACACCTACACTAAAGGACAGAGTGTAAGTATTTGGCTCTTTTTCTTAGGAAAAAATATTATATTCTCTCACCACAAAGCATCCCTTTTTCACGAAACAATATTTGTTCTTATACATGCAATACTATGCTCTGATATTTTCTATTGTAGTTCATCTAAAAAAAGCATATAATATTCTTTTAAAACCTAATATTTTTGTTGTTGGGCCACAGTTAGATAGAATACAATTCATTTACATTCTTCTAATTTACTGTCATTCTTATCTAGTAACCCTAGGCCTTATGAACAAATCTGTGATTCCTACAAGTCAGTTCCCCACCAAGCAAATAAGAATTACTTTGATTAATGTGAGGGTTTTCAAGTGTTGATTCCTAACTGCATAGCCTGGATCCTCCAACTTTTCCAATAACTTTGCTGAGTACAAACATGCAAGCCAAAGCAATCACCTGTTTCTAATTTATAAACAAAGCTGTAAACACAGGGTCAGCTCTCATTTCATTGGTGAAAGTAGTTATACGTTATGGAAGGAAGCAAACTCTGAGAGGAATGTGAAAAGTAGGTAATAGGATAGTGTAATCTGAATATGAATTTCTACATTTACTACATGAAACTGGACTGAGAAGCTACAATTTTACAATTTTCTGCTAAATTGTAAGTGGACATATAGACAGTTATATATATATATATATATATATACACACACACACACACACACACACATATGCACATACATATATATACACATACACTGTATAATATAGTATAATATAATATAATACAACACTCACTGTATAACTAAATAAAAGCTAAAAGTAACTCTTGGACAAGTGTTTTTTAGTCATACATTTTTTTTAAAATGTGTTACATGACAACTATGACTATCTGTAAATATCGATGTCCATGACCAATGCATCTTGTGCTAGACATATTAACATGGAATCTTCCAAACTACAGTCCTTTCTAAATTGTCTTCACCCAACTCAATCACTGGTTCTGATTGGAAAGGAGTCATAGTCACTTGGATTCATAGTCTAATAATACAGTTGGCTCAAAGGTAGACACTAGACCAAAAAGTAGCTAATTACTGTGTCAGCCAAGTCCAGTTGATCTGGCTTGCCAAAATTGCCTAAACCATTCAGATATCTTTTATCTGATTTGCAAATTAAGCTGTGAAGATTGTGAGATCAGTGAGAAAGATGTTATAAATAGACATAGAAACCAAAGTTTTGAGAAAACATAATTTATACTTATGAAGATTCAAAAGCACAAATGAGCATATGCTATTAGTTAAAGTTATACTGGAACACAGGGAAGGAGATTAAAAATTGTAGTACACAACATAAAAGTGTAGTGGATACTGGTTGCCTGTTAATAATTAACATTAGAGTGAAAAGCTGGTAGCTCTGTTTTACTCCTGTTACTGCCCTTCTTAAGGTCAGGATGTATGTCTTCCTGTAATATATCTGAAATTTTGGTCACAAGCATAGGGACTTAATTAAATTTAAGTGGGAAGTTACAGGTTTCTTTGAAGTATAAAGTAAACAAAATAAAAATAAATAAATATTGCTTGTCATTAGTAAAATGAGGTAGAAAGGGGAAATCTTTTAAATTAACTATACAGAAATTACAGTTTTAATAAAACAAAATGTTTTGGTACCAACCTTACATCTTCGACATAATAGCTGTGGTATTTTTGCAAGGTAGTTAATTTTTCTTGTATCTATTTATTCATCTATAAAATTCGTACATGTCATAGAGAGTTGATATGAATAAATGTGTTCAGATTTAAGTGCTTAGAGAGTAACTGAAGCATAGTAATATCTCAGTGAATATTGTTTTTATTAATTTTATTATTATGATAATAAAATTAATTGTCATGTGTCTATAAGACCACAAACACTGTGGTAATCTCTTTGTGTCATAAAGTAATGCTTTTGTGTTATTGAATAGTCCCAAAGAGTGTATTTGTGATTTGGCAAGAATTTGTGCACCTAAAATTATTTTGTATGTTTTACAAGCATGGAAACCAAGCCAAGATGCAAATTCTTTGTTTTTATAATTTTGGTTTTGGCTATAAAAATATTTACAACTCTCTTTAACACAGGAAGTAACTATTGGCTGTTGTTCAAGTAATAGACACATTAAGTAGGGGAACTGCAGAGTATTCACTTTCAGCCATTTCACTCCATGGAAGACAAAGGGAACATTTCCACTTACTGTGAGGCTTTGAAGTACTCTGGATTACTGCCTTCTGCAAAAACATAGAACTTGAAAGAGAAACTTTTCCAATTTACTGTTTTATACACTATATTTACTATATTTTAGGTAGGACATTAAGGAAAGACCCTGGAAGAAAAGGACATTGGTTGTAATTGTCTATTATTGACAAGTAACCTCAGGATTTGTAATTGAATCAGGAAGAGGCATCCCTAATCATGTAGGATTTCATCACTTTACGGAGACTGAAGAAATAAAGTACTTGACACAAATGTAATTTTAAGTTACAATGCTAGGGAAAAAATCAGGAAGTTTAAATAGATAAAGTATACCATATTCAATCTTGAATATATTTTTAAAAGTCTATAGCAATAAGTTACAGGGCAGGTTTCTATTTTCCCTGTTGTTTAATTTTACACTCATATTGATTAAATTAATCTTCAAAAATTGATTAACAAGTAACATTGTGAATTGGTCTTCTATAGCATGAGTCTAACTAGCATGTTTGTTTTATCATTAATATTGTTGGTCATTATATCATTTAATGTTCATTATCACAAGAGATAAATTGCACAAATTTAATATTGTTAGTTCAGCTTGACTGCTTTCTTTAGTGACACTAATTCTACAGAGCAGTTGGGCAAAATCAATGTCTCATGCACCATTTATAATAAATTATACTTGTATGATTGACTTACACTGCATAGAGCTTTCTCAAATTAATTGATCTACTCCTACAAAAAATTAATTTGATATATCAAACTTATAGAATTGTTCTCTAGAAAGAGCATAATAAACATCAGTGTTGAAAGAAAACTAGCATTCCTCTTGAAATAATGAAATGTTCAACTCTAAAAAAAGGGCTGGCTAAAATGTAATAATAAGAAAATACAAACACAAATTAAAAGGGAGATTTTCTTACTTTCCAAGAACTATTTAAGATATTATATAGAATGATACAACTATAGTGGTTGAAACATAGCAGAGTTTTTGATTCCCCTCCAATAATATATGTTAAGAAAGTGAAGTTTGAAAAATGCTTTTTTTTTACAAATTTAAATGAGCTTGAGGGACACTCCTCCCTAAAGTTAGATATTAGTAAGTAAACTATGAACCACCTTTGATGTTTTAACAAATTAACTCATTTTTAATATTGTAAGAATTCATTTATTTTAAGCAAATGGATGACATCAAACTAAGAGAGTTCTCACACAGTGAAAGAAACCACAAGAAAAACACAAAATACAATCTACTAACTCAGGAAAGATAATTGCACATCATACATCTTGTAAGAGGTTAATTTCTAAAGTATGTAAAGAGCTCATCCAACTCAACAACAATAACCACAAAAGAAAAACAATTCAGTCATAAATGAGCATAAGACCTAAATACATAACTTCTCAAGCATATGTAAAATCCAGAGGTAAATTTAAAAAAAACTAAATATAATTTGTTATAATGGAAATGCTAAAGGAACCCACAATGAAACATCAACTTACACATTTGAGAAAGACCTATATCAAAAATACAAAATATTAAATGTTGGCAAGGTGTGGAGAAAAAGGAAATCTTATTTACTGTCGATGGGAATATAAATTGGTACTCTCTATGGAAAATAGTATAGATATGTCTTTAAAAAAACTGATAATGAAATATATGATCCAGCAATACCACTCCTAGTGGTATTAATATTAAAACACAACTACAAAATGTTATGTACCCTATGTTCATAGCAACATCACTTGCATAATCTAAAGCACAGAACTAACAAAAAAGTTTATCAATCTATAACTGAATAAGAAAGGTGTGTTTGTATTCAATTGGATACTCTTAACTATTAAAAAGATGAAATTTTGCATTTTATGATAATATGGATGGAACTGGAGGTGATGATTCTAAGTGAAATAAATCATAAAAAGACATACAATTACAGGATGATTCCATTTAAATAGAATATAAACATAAAAAGCAAGTCAACTGTCAAAATAGCAAAAATAATACTCAGAGTGTGAAAAACATGGTGGTTACCAGGGGTAATGGGGTTAGGGTGGAGGAGAGGAAGGAGGGAGTAAATATAATAGTGTGATGATACTAGGATTTTGGTGGGGGGTGAGTGGTGCACATACATATATGCAGATGTGGGACTGTGCTCTTGAAATTATGTATTTTTGTAAACAAATGTTAAATCAATAAAGTTGACTAAAAAATACATTTATCTTATGAGAACAAGATTCCAAATTTACCCAAATATGCTGGCTACTACAGTTTTGTAATTGTTAACACATATTCATTAAAGTTCCAGTGTATATGGACAGCTGTGTGGAGATTTCTGGACCTACTAAACATAGAGGTTCCATATGATCCAGCAATTCCACTCCTAGGTATTTACCCAAAGGACACAGAAACATCAATTCCAAAGAACACCTGCACCCCTATGTTTATAGCAGCACTGTTTACAATAGCTAAGCTTTGGAAACAGCCCAAATGCCCAAAAATAGATGACTGGATCAAGAAGATGTGGTACATATACACAATGGAATATTACTCAGCAATCAAAAAAAGATAAACACATGCGTTTTGCAGCAACATGGATGGTGCTGGAAGGGATCATGCTCAGCGAAATAAGCCAGAAAGAAAAAGAAAAATACCGGATGGTCTCAGTCACAGCAGGAATCTAGAAAACTTAAATAAGGGACCTGGAAAAAGAATAGCTATAAGAAAGAAAATATCAAAATCAACAAACTACTATGAACAAGAGACACTCTATGGCAGGTGGGGGGCGGGGAAACGAGGGTTTGGGGTCAAAATAAGGGGGTTGTAATTGTATGGGGAATATAAAAAATAAAATTTAAATTAAAAAAAAAGTTCAAGTGTACAGTAAGGGTTAATTATGTCGATTATTATGTCAATTATTAAAAGATAATATCATCCTCAAGATTTTGTGAATGTGAAATTTTGTTAGTTTGGGCCATAGTATAAAAAGACCGTTACCTCCTATAAGCAAGTATTACATAATTGATTTTAAGAAAGAACACATTAAATCCTAAGGGTTTATTACATTTGTCTTAGAGAAAACATACTTAATGCTATTTAAAATATTTTGTTTTAAGTGTAATGTTAACCTCAATCATCCGGTCATACTTAGAAAATGACAATAATAAATAAAAGAAGAAATTGAAGACAGAAACTGACAATAATAAATTGAAGAAGAAATGAAAGACAAAAAGACAAGAAAAAGAAAATAATACTTTTTGAAAGTCTGTGGGACAGTATTCTCAAAATATCATAATTACAACTATTCTAAATAACGAGTCATCAAATAAAATATTGTGAAAATTTTATTCCTTTAAATCTGAAAACAAATATTTTAACACAAAAACATTACTTCATATATATTGTAATATAGCAGTAATAATTGAATGTACATGATCCTTGTCATTTCAGTTTATGTATCCAAATTTTAATTAGGCAGCATTTGTTTAGCTTCATTTAAAAGTTATATTTTGAGTACAATGATCTTATAATCACTTAAATTATATTGCATACACATTTTGAAACTTAATTATGTGTACTAAAATACTTCATAGCTACAGGAATATTATAATATATTTAACAAAAGAATCAACCAACATATTTCTATATTTGCAAAATTACTAATGGCTAATTGAAGACATAGATGGAAAGGGTAACATACACTTGAAGATGTGTGACTCTACACCTCTGAATCATGTGGTGTTGTAAATCAACATTACTTCAACAAAATAAATGCAAATGTCAAAACTGTAAAAACATTATGCTAAATATATTGTACTTTTTAATGACATTTGTTAAATAATATTGAAATTCTTTTTACAAAGCAGGTATGTAATTTTAAAGAATGTTTGCTCTTATTTTTCATAAAAATTCATTGCAGAAGGTTGAAATACTATGAAATTTTATTTTCACAGTGTTTATGACCATTTGTATCTGATTTGAATACAATGAAGAATGAGAATCAGATTATTCAGGACTGAAATTATAATATAAATAAAATATTCAGGACTGAAATAATAACATCACCTTTTATCTCTGTTATGTTCTGATCATACTAAGTAATTTTTTAATTATTTATTTATTCATACAATACCTGGGGTGCAGGCCAGAGGTGCCAGGATTGAGAGGAGACAGAGACAGAGTGGGGAGCAAAACAGGCAAATCTACTGAATACACTGCTGAGGGGAGCAGCAGTCAAGACAGGAGAGGTCAGCTGGGCCATGTGTGTCAGATCACTGGCCAGGGATTGAACTCTTGATGCAGAGGCTGTGGATACCTTCATAGTGCTGCGACTTAACCCCTTGCGCCACCAGGAGGCCCTGTAAGTAAATTTTTAAAAGCGGCTTTCTTTAAGATGGTTAATTTCAATCTGAAACAGGTTAAATATATGATAAACACATATATTATAAGGAGTTTTTATCAAAGATAAAATCAACAACTTCCATTTATATTTCAATGAATAAAATGATATTACATGGGGACTCCATATTGCAAAAGAAAGTCGAAAGGAAGACTTATTATTACTGATTAAATCAGAATTATTTTTGTAGGTCAGAAGGGAAAAATTGGGTATTGGTTGTGCTAATTATAGTTTTGATTCAATGTGCTTAACACAGTCAGTTTATCACAAATAATACTCTATTAAATGATTTTCAGGGCATGCTATGTCCAGACGCCAGAGTTAGATCTGAGAGACTATTAGTCTGTCTGAAAGGGATTTATTAAAGTAGAAAAAGGGTAGACATTAAGGTCAGGCAAATGAGTGTGATTTCCTACATTTTGCTTTACCCAGATGTGCAAACTTGGGCTAACAAGTGCACCTGAATTCCCCCCTGGGACTTTTTAATGGTGTTGAGAAAACAAAATTAAATAATAAGTACAACAAACATGACACATACTTAGCACTTAAATATTCCCCCCTTCTCTAATCTCTCTGATTTTCTTTTCTAGTACACATAGGCCATTTTTTTAAATCTTTCCTTCTACAAATATGTAAGATATTGTTTCCAAAATTTCCATGATAATGGAAAATGGTTCATAGTAACAAGTTCTCATTACTTTCAATAATGTTATAAACATCATTATTACTAAATTAAATTTAAATACAGAACACAGAGTATAAATATTTGATTTGCCTATTCAATAAAATGTAACTACTGACAGTTTTTGAACTCAAAATTGCAAATAACATGATGTAAATACATACTCATACATATATATGAAATATCTCCATTATCTCTGTATCTAGTAGATATCATGGATATTTTCCCTTTCCCCTGCAGCCTTTGTAGTTTTGATCCTAGATTTTCTAGTAGCTGCTCATTGGTATTACTGATTTTTTTGTACTTTGTTTTTGGTCATTATCATTGATGTTTTGAAACTTCCACAAATTAAACCTCTACCAAGATATCTGTTAAATTATTAAAACAATTTAGATTATTACTTTAATAAGTAGATAAATAGATTTTAAAAAGTTAATTAAAAAGTATTTTACTTAAATGAAGAAAGTATAAAAATATAGCCATAGTTGCTAGCACCTCTTAATTTTAAGACCCTCATGAATTTCATAAATTTCATAAATTTCAAACTTCTATTAAGTTTTCAAATACTTAATGCTTTACGTAATTTGCCACAATTATATTTAAAATTAATGATATTTAGACCTTTTTTTATCCAATTTCTAGAAAATAACCTTAAATATGTTCTATTTTAAAATGAAAATTAAGGAAAACTGAACAACAAAGCAAATAAATCTGAATTACTTAATTTTTTTCAAAACAAATCAGGAGAGCTAATATAACATAAATGCAAACAAACTTTTCCAGTAGAATGAAACAAATATATTAAAATAATTTTTAAATGCTAAAATGTCCTTAGGGCCTTCCCGGGTGGCAAAGGTGGTTGAGTGCCCCGTTGTGAGGCTGGCCGCAGCCTCTCTCTCCTGTCTTGCCCGCTGCTCCCCTCAGCAGTGTGCTTTGGTCCTTCTGCCTGTTCTGTTCCCTGCTCTGTCTCTGGTGAATCCTCTCACCCTCCCATGCATCTGGCCTGTATCCCAGTTCTTATGTAAATAAACAAATAAATCTTTAAGAAAATAAATAAAATAAAATGCCCTTAGAAAAGTTTTCATTATAAAATGAAGATATTTAATTATTCTCTAGAAATTATCAAACACATAAGATAGACTATGAAAACTTATTTAATAAAATTTACCATTTGGGGAAAAATTAAGTAGGACAAAATGCACATTCTGAAATAAATATGTTAATTATATATGTATATTTAATTAATATATATACTAATATCTTTGTATGTCTTGTTTCCGCCATTATATCTCCCCCATTTAACACTCAGACCTAGATCCTTATCCTTCCTGAACCATTTGGTTTTGTTAGGGGGAAAGGATGTCCTGAGCTAATTCCATACAGGCTTTGTGGACTCCATCCCCACTCCAGACCAAAGCCATCAAGACACTGGAAATGACAAATCCCATCATCACCAAAGGGAGGGTTGCTGAAACCTGAGGGTGCAGTTAAGCTGCCAGGTTTGGTATAAAACCAGACACATGGGCCTTGGGTCTCTCTCTCTTGGCTTCAGGGCTCTTGGCTTGCCACCAGCTCTCAGCATGTCATTGGGATTCCAGGTCGGCAGAAAGGGTAGGACACATTTAAAGCTTTATTTCCCTCTTTTCTCCCTGAGTTGTACATTTCCTCATTTCCCCTTTCCCTTGTAAATAAACCTTTTATTACCTTTTGTGTTTGCCTGCAGTTGAGTATTAATAAGTCCCTTTTAAGCACGCAGGTGAGGACCCAACCCATTTTGTATCGGGGTTGCACTGTAACAGTTTTAGTGGTCTTATCAGCACTTCATGTAGACCTTAATCTAAGGATTTTTTCTTAAGCAATTCTTTCTTTCTGCCCCTGTTTTATTTTAAGGACTACATTAAACACTATCCTTTAGAGGAACTCTCCCTGAATGTCTCATTCTTTGGTAGTAATGCCTTCAGACTTCATAGATGATTTTTGACACAGTGATTCATTTTTCCTGCAGAATGTGCTACTTTATGATGTTTCCCATCAGGTGTCCATCCCTTCTCTGCAACAAAATAATAAATTTTAAGGACAAGTGCATTTTCTATTCTTGAAGAATGGCATTTGATTTATTCATGTTTATTATTCCTAGTTAAACAAAACACAACAATTTCAGCTATAAACTAACTCTGTAAGGGACAGGCAAAACTGCTTAGGAGAGATCATATTTAAATGGTAAAATATAAAAGAAGAAAAAAATTTCCTGATGTTTAAATCAACATTTCTTGAAATATGGCTTATATATTAAAGGCAAAGCGTAAATATATTAACTTCAGTTACTCATGAAAACAAAGACTTCCTCATATTCCTTGAGTTCAAAACAAATGAAATGACACAAATGAAATAAAACAAACAAACAAACAAACAACTAAAAAAAAAACAAACTACCAGGATCCCTTATTTAGGTTTTTCCAAATTCCTGCTATGGAAAAAGACAAAATATAATAAAGTAAAAATCAAAATCAACAAGCAACTATAAACCAGAGACATACTACAGGGGGAGGAGGAAGTAGGATCAAAACAAGGGGGGTGGGTGGGAATCGTATGGGGACTATAACCAAGATGAAAATGCATACATTGTGCAAAATGAAAAATGATATAAAAATATATTAAATTTAAAATGATGTACAAAACAAACAAACAAACAAAACAATAACAACAAAAATACCAGGATCCATATCTGTTTTGTTTGATTTACTTAAAAGATACTTTTGGAGATTATATTTACCATGGGTAGATAAGATGACTCCTCTTCACATGGAAGACTAGCATGCTGAACTTTGCTTTGGCATAACAAATAAAACAGGAAACTCATCGAATGTAAATTCACATTGATATATTTCTACCCCAGATGGACTGAATTAGCTGAAAGTAGCACAGAAATTCGCTGAGATTTTTTCATCTTTGATCATAGAGATGCCCATGATTGGACAAGTACAATTGTTACAGGGCAGAGAGAGGGGCAGCCCAGACCCCGCAAACCTGCCTACTCTAAATGGGTTCTGCCATCCACCGCATCAACACAAAACATATGAGATTTTAATGGGAAGGGAATTTAATACAATTAGGAAACAATACAGGAAAGGCAAAGAATCTAGTTTCTAAATCAAGCACCCAAAGTTACCCATCCCCTCGTGGGTAAAACTCCATTCAAATGGGATTGGCCCAGAGCAAAACCCCAAAGCCTGACACAAGTCTAAAGCATCTTAGAGTGGGGACCCACAGAAAAGGATCAGAAACAACCATACAAGTCTGGAGGGAAAACAGCAAAATCAAAATCAAGACAAAAGCCACTGTTGTCACCTCCCCCCAGGTTTCTTACCCACATCTGTGCCAGGCAGTCCATGACCAAAAGGCAAGCACAGTTTCTTCATGTGTCTCTCAGCTCCATGAGCCTCCTCCAGGTCTCCTTCTGGCTCTCCTTCCTGCTTCCTTTCTTCCTCAGTCTCCTCTACAGCTTCTTCTCTCACTACTCAGCTCCACCTTCCTTTTGGGTGGGGCAGGAAACCTGGAAACTTCCCCTATCCTGGAGACCACCCTGTTACATAATGATAGTGTTTGTGACTAAAAAAAAAAAAAAAAAAAAAAACAAAAACAGAAGTCATTTAGTAAAAATCTCCACCCCAAATAGATGTATCAGAGAAAATCTCTTTAGATACCAGTATCAAACATCCTTCATTATTTTTCCAGTGTTAAAAAAAAAGGGGTAATTATGAACTTTACTTCCTTTGAAAGGTTTAACTTTACTAACTGAAAATAATTTCTATTCACAATACAGCTCTTTGGGTCATTTGTAAGACTAACGGGAGGCATTCATGGACCTAGAGCCATATGTATTTGATTAAGACATCTTTGAGAAAAAATAATTTCCTCTATGCTGATGTGGTATTTATTTATGACAGTAATCTGATGGAGAAATGTTGAAATTCAGATTTTATTTTTATGTTGTTGCTCCTTCTCTTTTAATTTTGAGCAATTGATTTAGGCAGTGCTAAGCAACAAGTAAGATAGGGCACTTTGCTTTTGACTCTCTTGTGATCTTTATAAATATTGTTTAAGTTATAATGAGCCTTGGTTTTCTTTTTATTAGTTTAATATTTTTCCTCCTAATATATGTCATATCTTATTAAGCATTTATTTTCTTATGGTGAAGTCACATCTGTTATCTTTTACTAAAATGTCTTGCTTCTGTAACAGAGACAAAACAATCTGGAATATGAAAAATAAGCCTGCTGATAGAAATAATAAATTTTCTTTCTTCATCTTGAAATAGAATGCTATAAAAGGATAGAAGAAAAAAATGCAGGAAAAGTTGTCTGTGTTCTTTAAAATCTGGTTATGTTTATTAGTGTTTTTTTTTTTTAATCTGGAAAACATATGCCCCCAAAAGACAACATCTCTTATAACATTGATAGTTATTATATATAGTGATGGAGGACAAGAACAGAAAAACTGAAAAGGAGGTGTGCACAAGACCAGAAACCTGGCTCACAAAATGCTAAGAGTCGGAGGTAGGGGTAGAAGGGATTATCATAGCCATTGACACAGGTATTGAAACCAAGATCCTTAGGAACCAAAGCCTAGAGTACAAAGCATAAGACCCAAACAGATATCAGACTGCTGTAGGGACTCCCTAGAGCACGGGTCCAAGGGTAAAGATATGGAGATTGGGCCTATTGTGGAATCTTCTGTCCCTTTCAGATTCTGCATAGCTATCCAAAATCAGCAACTAACCAAAGGCTCACAAGACATGAGCCCCTCCCAAACAGAAGAAGACTATCATATCAGTGCAGTCTCTGCACAGGCTAGGGGCAGCAATCACTCTGCACACCTGTGACTATGAAGGTGCCTCGTTTCACCAACTCTCTCCCTTCCTGCCTGCTGGGACTTCACCTGACTGACCTCCCCCAGTGGAGACAGCTTTCCACAAGGCCACCTGCCTGCAAACATGCAGGGCTCTCCTGCATGTCCCTTCTGGGGCAGCTCTTCCTGCCCACTTGTTTCTATGCAAGTGTCTTTCACTGTTTTACACCTTCCCTAATAAACCTGCTCTTTAAATATAACTAACATCTCTGCCTCGTGGAGAAAATCACCTGAGAAACTTGCTGCGTGCTGCTGAAACAGGTGCTCTGGTCACACCTTTCCCAGAGTGAACCCAAGGACCCCCACACTCCAACTCCAAAAACAACATCATATAGTACTAGGAAAATATCAGTCAAAATAGCAAATATGTCTTCTTTCAGTCTTTCTTTAATTGTCCATATAACACTTTTTCTATAAACTATATAATGCTTTAATATTACACTAATAATAGGGCCTCCACTGGTGGCACAGGTGGTTGAGCACCGCGCTGCGAACCTGTCGGCAGCCTCTGCTGTTCGATCCCCGACAGCCAGCGAGAGTCCCTCATGGCGTGGCAGACCTCTCCTGTCTCGTCTGCTGCTCCCCTCAGCAGTGTATTTCGTCAGTCTGCCTGTTCTGTTCCCCACTCTGTTTCCTGGTGAAATCTCTTACCCTCCTGTTCATCTGGTCTGTACCCCGGTTCTTGTATAAAATAAATAAATAAATCTTTAAAAAATACACTAATAATTATCACAGGTATGATACAAGAACAAATTATTACTATACTAAAATGGATTGGAAATTAAGGTACCGTGTTTGATGGCTATCCTTTCAAAAATTACTTACCATTCTTTATTTCTTTAACAATCTTACTGTTATAGAGCAACCCCGATATTAAACGGGTTCCTGGCTGTGGGTCCTCACCCGCGCGCTTTAAAGGGACTTATGAATACTCTACTACAGACACACGCAAAAGGGTTAATAAAAGGTTTATTTACAAGAGAAAAAGAAATAAGGAAAATGTACAACTCAGGGAGAAAATAGGGAAATAAAGTCTTTTATGCGTCCTACCCGATCCGACGACCTGGAAACCCAAAGTCACTCTCAGAGCTGGCCGGACGATGCGAGCTGGCTGAGAGCCCAAAAATGGAGAGCCCCTCAAAGCCCACGTGTCTGCCTTTTGTATCCACCTGGCTGCTTAACCCCACCCTCAGGTCCCAGCCACCTTCCCTTTGGTGGTGATGGGATTTGGAGTTCCCAGTGTCTTTGGCTTTGACCTGGGATGGGGGTGGAGTCCACAAAGCCTATATGGAATTTGCTTTGGGACATCCTTTCCCCCCTAACATTACCACGTTCAGGAGCCATCAAAAATTAGCATTTAACTTTCCTATTCTTTTTATGAGTGGTGAAGTCAAAGGAAATTAAAGCTGCATCACAGAAATTTTGTCACATTTATCAGTCTCAATTCCTGATATAGCCACAAAGAAGAAAACTAAACTTTCTATGTGAAAATTTTTTAAACTGGTAAATATCCATCAAATATTTCTTTTGATTTTAATTGTTTAAAGTATCAATCCATTTATGTGAACATGTGACTTCTATAATCCTCTTCCTTATCTTATATATGTTTTCAGTATAAAAATTATATTTTTCCATTCCCAGTATCTTTTATTTTTCAGTGCAAAATGTGCAAGTTTCAGGCCTCCCCTGGTGGTGCAGCAGTTGAGCGCTGGGCTGAGAAGCTGCCTGCAGCCTCTGCAGCACCAGTTCAATCCCCGGCACCCTGTGAGAGTCCCACATGGTGCGCAGACCTCTCCTGCCGTCCGCTGCTCCCCTCAGCAGTGTACTTCGGTCCTTCTGCCTGCTCTGCTCCCCGCTCTGGCTCTGGTGAATTCTCTCACCCTCCCGTGCTTCTGACTGTACCCAGTGCATGTATAAACAAAACAAACAAATAAACAAACAAATAAAAAAAAAAAACATGCCTCTATTAAAAAAAAAAAAAAGTTTAAAAAAAATGTGTAAACTTTCTGTAGGGCCCGGGGTACTCAGAATGTCACTGGCCCAGAAGCAAACCGGTGGAGCCACCTGATCTATGAGAAGGGAGGCGCCCAGAGAAAAGCCTGGCCAAAAAGGGAAAAAGACCCAGCTGAGAATGACACATCAGCTCTCACCCCCCATAAAAACCCTGGTGCCTGGTCCTGCACACGGTCTCCTTGGGTCCTAGAGTGACTCAGCGAGTCTCCGCCTGGGAGTGCTACCTATTCAACTTTACTTTTCCTTCCCTGGGTCTGCTAGTCTCTTCCTGTCCTGACTTTACGGCTTTACACTTTCATTTTGATTTTGCCTCATCTATTAGTTAAATATAAAAAAATGCCGATATAGTATTCATGTGTCGTTATATTTTATGCATTTATCCTTATCCATTTAATATGTATTCTTAAATACATCACAGGTCCTTTTTTTTTAAGATTTATTTATTCATGCATACAAGAGCTGGGGCGTAGGGCAGAAGTGCTGGGGAGGTGTGAGAAGATTCACCAGAGACAGAGTGTGGAGCAGAATAGGCATATTAACAGAAAATACACTGCTGAGGGGAGCAGTGGGTGAGACAGGAGAGGTCTGCTGCACCATGTGGGTCACCTCCCTGGCCCGGGATGGAGCTCATGCCACAGTGGCAGCTGATAGCTTCTTAGTGCTGGTGTTAATCCTGAAACATTTTCATCTGAGACTGTATCCCAGCATGCATACATTTGATCTTTGTCACCAGGGAAATGCTGGAAGAATATTGAAAGGGGGGAATAGTTAGGGGGAAAGGATGTCCTGAGCTAATTCCATACATGCTTTGTGGACCCCACCCCCACTCCAGACCAAAGCCGTCAAGACATTGGGAAAGACAAATCCCATTGTTATAGGGCAGCCCCGAGACAAAACGGGGTGCCTGACTGTGGGTCCTCATCTGCACTTAAAAGGACTTATCAATACTCTACTGCAGGCACACGGAAGGTTAATAAAAGGTTTCTTTACAAGGGAAGGGCAAATGAGGAAATGAGGAAATGGACAACTCAGGGAGAAAAGTGGGAGACAAAGTTTTAAGTGTGTCCTACCCGATCCGCGGATCTGGAATCCCAAATGGTGCTCTGAGAGCTGGCCGCCAGCCAGGAGCCGTGAAGCCAGGAGGCAAGTGAGAGAGCGAGCCCCCCAAGGACCAAGTGTCTGGTTTTATACCACCCCTGGCTGCTTAACTGCACCCTCAGGTCCCAGCCACCTTCCCTTTGGTGGTGATGGGATTTGTCTTTCCCAATGTCTTGATGGCTTTGGTCTGGAGTGGGGGTGGAGTCCACAAAGCCTGCATGGAATTAGCTCAGGACATCCTTTTCCCCTAACACCATCGCCACCAAAGGGAAGGTTGCTGGGACCTGAGGGTGGAGTTAAGCAGCCAGGGTTGGCATAAAAACCAGACACGTGGGGCCTTGGGGGCTCTCTCTCCTCTTGGCTTCATGGCTATGGCTCACGGCTAGCTCTCAGAGTGCCATAGGGATTCCAGGGCAGTGGAAAGGGTAGGCTACATTTAAGACTTTATTTTCCCTCTTTTCTCCCTGAGCTGTACATTTCCTCATTTCCCCTTTCCTTGTAAATAAAACTTTTATTAACCTTTTGTGTGTGCCTGCAGTAGAGTATTAATAAGTCCTTTCTAAGTGCATGGGTGAGGACCCACAGTCAGGCAACCTGTTTTATATCGGGGCTGCCCTGTAACACTGGAACTTAACCCTTGAGCCACCAGGGAGGCCCCCCACAGATTCCTATTGAAGTTATTTCAATGATCAAACTTCTTCTAATTTCCAAGATGTACTTCCTTTTCTTTCTTTTTTTTTTTTGATTTATTTATTCATGCATACAAGAACTGGGGTACAGGCCAGAGATGTAGGGGGTGGTGAGAGGATTCACCAGAGACTCAGAACAGGCAGACTGACTGAAATACATTGTTGAGGGGAGCAGCAGGCGAAGCAGGAGAGGTCTGCTGCACCATGTATGTTGCTCCCTGGTGGGGGGAATTGAACCAGTGCTGCAGAGGCTGCGGACAGCTTCATAGTGCTGTGCTTAAGTCCTTGCGTCACCAGGGAGGGCCCACTTATTTTTCTTTAAATAAATGTTTTTCTTAGCATGTTTTTCATCTCAAGATTATACTAAGCTTGCTTATTACAATATTTTCAAAGTTCTCATCCTAAATGTCTCACTTCAAGAGTCAAATGACTTTTTTTTTAACTTGCAGTGTTTTTTGTTCAAATATGTTTTTCTTTCCTTAAAGTGTGGTGATTTTTGTTGAACCATTAAAAATATGGGGTTTTGCCAGAGTAGTTAAAAATGAAGAATTATATTGATTTTCCTAGGTGCTTTATGTGAATTTCCTCAGGTGTTTTTCCAACTTGGGTTTGTTTCCCATTAGGCTTTTCTCAAGAAGAGGAAGTCAAGTAGCCACTCTTCTGGGGATAGAAGTGGAGTAGGGAAAGGACATATTCAAATCTACTTTCTGTGTCATGGGGATTTGTTAAAGACATTTATCCTCTGATGACTGATGTCTTTTTTGGAGTCAGTGGGTTTAGAGTGAGGGGTCCTTGGTTTCACTCTGGGAAAGGTGTTATAACAGGGTGGTCCCCAGGAAAGGGGGAGTTTCCAGGTTCCTTGCCCCACCCAAATGGAGGGTGGAGCTGAGCAGGAAGAGAAGAAGCTGCAGAGGAGACTGAGGAAGGAAGCAGGATGGAGCCAGAGGAGACCCGGAGGAGGCACATGGAGCCTAGAGACACGTGAAGAAACTGCGCTTGTCTTTTGGTTGTGAACACGGTGACACAGATGTGGGTGAGACCCGTGGAGGGGGTGACCATGGCAGCTTTTATCTTGATTTTGATTTTGCTCTTTTCCTTCCGGGCTTGTCTGGTTGTTTTTGACCCTTTTCTGTAGGTCCCCACTGGAAGATGCTTTAGACTTGTAGCAGGCTTTGGGGCCTTGCTCTGGGCCAATCCCATTTGGATGGACTTTTACCCACGAGGGGACGGGTAACTTTGGGTGCTTGATTTAGAAATTATATTCTTTGCCTTTTCTGTATTATTTCCTAACTGCATTAAAGTTCCTTCCCATTAAAGTCTCATATGTTTTGTGTTGATGCAGTGGATGGCAGAACCCATTTAGAGCAGGCAGGTTTTGGGGGATCTGGGGTGAACCTCTCCCTGTCCTGTGATAGTTTCACCAAAGCTTCCTTTTCAGCAGCACATGGCGAGTTTCCCAGGCAAGTTTCTCCACAAGGCAGAGACATTGGTTCTATAAAATAGCAGGTTTATTAGGGAAAGGAACAGAAGAATAAAGGACATGTGCATAGACATAAATGGGCAAGAAGAGCTGCCCCAAAATGGACAGGTTTGCTGAGAGAGGCTGGCATGTTTGCAGGTGGTTGGCCTTGGGGAGAGCTACCTCAGCTGAGGGAGGTCAGTGAGGTGAAATCCCAGCAAGTACAGTTCACAGGCAGGCAGGAAGCTGCTGCCCTGCAGAGGGAGAGAGTTGGTGAAAAGAGGCACTTTCATAGTCACAGGTGGGCAGTGGGAGTGCTGCCCCGAACCTATGCAGAGACTGCACTGATATAGTCTTCTTCTGTTTGGGAGGGGCTCATGTCTTGTGAGCCTTTGGTTAGTTGCTGATTTTGGATAGCTATGCAGAATCTGAAAGGGACAGGAGATTCCACAATGGGCCCAATCTCCACATCTTTACCTTTGGGGTCTGTTGGGCTCAATCTCCATACCTTTACCCTTGGGCCTGTGATCTAGGGATTCCCTACAGAGATCTAATACCAGCTTGGATCTTGTGCTTTGTAATCTAGGCTTTGGTGCCTAAGGATCTTGGTTTCCACAGCTGGGTTAATGGCTATACTAGTCCCTTTTACCCCCACCTCCTTGTGTAAGCCAGGTTTCTCATATTGTGAAGCCTCCTTTTCAGTTTTTTTCTATTCCTGTCTTCCATCAATGACCACCATTCTTTTCCAAATTATCCCCTACACAGTGCCAATTTGTTTAATATTTGAAAGTTTGTTCAAATATACTTTACCCTAATTTCAGTAACCATTGAATGAGAGTCACTGAATGACTCCTGAGCCATAAATCACTCAACCTTTTATTCCATACTGATTTTGTTACTGGTATAATTTGCTTGATAGGATTACAAACTATATCACCCTTAAATTCATACTTCATCTTTTGTTTTCCTGATTTTCTGTCATCCAGATAAACCTGAGAAAACATCTCTTCTTCTATGTATTTGATGGATGACAAGAATAGAAAGACTGGAAAGGAGGTGCCGCAAGACCAGAACCTGACTCAAAAGGAGGTGGGGGTAGAGGGAAATAACATGACCATTAACCCAGCTGTAGAGGATGTGACCCTTAGGCACCAGTGCCTTATCACAAGACATAAGACCCAAGCAGGATCAGACTGCAATAGGGAGTGGAGCACAGACCTGAGGGCAAAGATATGGAGATTCGGCCCACCCTGCAATCTCTGGTCCCTTCCTGGTTTTGCCTAGTTATCCAAAATCAACAACAAACAGGCCACTCCACTCCACGGAGGAGTGACCCCTCCTAAGCAGAAGACTATATCAGGGCAGTCTCTGCAAAGGCTCAGAGCAGCACTCCCACTGCCCACCTATGACTATGCAGGTGCCTCTTTTCATCAAGTCTGTCCTGCAGGGCAGTAGCTTCCTGCTTGCCCGTGACCTGTCAAGGCCACCCGCCTGCAACCATGCAGCCTCTCTTAGCAAACCTGTCCCTTCTGGGCAGCTCTTTCTGCCTGCTTGTGTGTCTATGCAAGTGTCTTTACTGTTTTATCCCTTCCCTAATAAACCTGCCCTTAAATATATCTATGTCTCTGTCTCATGGAGAAACTCGCTGGAGAACTCTCTGTGTATTGCTGAAACAGGAGCTCTGGTGAAATCATTCACAGAGTGAACCCAAGGACCCTGCACTCCAAACCTCCACGACTCCAAAAAAACATAACATACTCACTTGACTCTCCATGTGTATATGCATGGAGTGTCATCAGTAAAGCATGTCTTCTGAATTATCTCACACAGAGATGTCTTTTTTTAGACATTTAAGAAATCTCCCAAAACAAACCTCAGTTACCTAAGTATGCTTTTATATGGGCATTTAGGGGTTAGTTTCTTTTCACCTTTAGGCACATTGGGTGGTGATTATAGTTAAAACCAGTCATCTGGTTAATCATTACTGGTTAATTATAACCAGCTCACACCTTTCTTACAGAACAATAGCTTATCTTTCAGAGAATATATAAGTGACTTCTAAATGTCCGTGGAACAATATTATTATTATGTAGCTTTAATGGCTGGTGTAAAAGGGCATGAGAAACACAATTTATTACACCCATTTTCTCCTATTGTTAATATTAGAATTATAACAAACTTAGATTTTTGCCAGTTACTTGATTGTTACATAAGGGACTCTTAATTTTCCTTAAATTGCAATGCCTCATTACTGTTTTCTAGTTTAAAGAATGTAAAATAATATCATCACCAGAAAAAAAATATTTACATGTCATTTTATGCACCAAAGGTTTTAAAGTTGGAAAGTGTTCCTAGGGTCTTCTGATCATATTGTAACAGGGTGGTCCCCAGGAAAGGGGGAGGTTCCCTGCCCCACCCAAGGGAGGGTGGAGCTGAGCAGGAAGAGAAGAAGAGACTGAGGAGGAAGCAAGATGGAGCCAGGAGACCTGAGGAGGCACATGGAGCCTAGAGACACGTGAAGAAACTGCGCTTGTCTTTTGGTCGTGGACTGGGTGACACAGATGTGGGTGAGACCCATGGGGAGGTGACAATGGCAGCTTTTATTTGGATGTTGATTTTGCTCTTTTCCTTCCGGGCTTGTCCGGTTGTTTGTGACCCTTTTCTGTGGGTCCCCACTGGAAGATGTTTTAGACTTGTGGCAGGCTTTGGGCCTTGCTCTGGGGCCGACCCCATATGGATGGAGTTTTACCCACGAGGGGATGGGTCCTTTGGGTGCTTCATTTAGAAACTAGACTCTTTGCCTTACCTGTATGTTTCCTAGTTTTATTAAGGTCCTTCCCATTAAAGTGTCATATGTTTGTGTTGATGCGGCGGATGGCAGAA
>NW_023604972.1:74242877-74271671 GCF_014898055.3 Talpa occidentalis
CTTTATGATAAATCAGTTTTTTAATAGAGAAGAAAACTCATACTAGGTAAATTCAGTGGTTTTCACATAGTAAAACCATTTTTAGCTAGGTTTTCTCAGCACATGTCCTCTATTTTGTCTATCATATTGTACCAATATAAATTACACTGTATTGTGTCCATAGAATTACAACAGAAAATTTTATGGACTCACAGTATAGTCAAATGACTGCGTTTACCACAAAGTATTTTCTTCTTTGGAATGTGTGTATGTTTTGTGATTTTTTTTTTGTATTTTGGAAGAGGAGAAAATACTCCTTTTTTTAAGTCCAAAAACAGATATAAGAATTTCACATACAACTCCCTAGAAGAAAGTGAGCCAAATCTGATAGATTTATGTCTGTACCCTGTATGACTGGGTCAGACAAAGTTAATTAAACACACTCAAGGCCTCCACGCTGGAAAATATTTTTGGATGAAGTTCAGAGAAAAGTCCCTGAAGTTAGCATGGAACTAGCCCCAATTCCTCATGTTAGCCAAACAAATATTATTATTGATGCCATTAATCAGTTACAGTTTTTGACTCGATGACCTTCTAAAGGCAATATATTGCTACAATGATGTGTGAAGTCTTTCCTTTTATTTACTCAAATGCATTTTAAATTAATTAATTCTAATTTTTAATACATATTTTGTAAAATTATTGTGGAAACTATTAATTTTTCAAAACCTTTCTTAGATTTTCATGTTCATTTAACTTCTATTTTATTAATTTCTAGAAAACAGCATGTGTCTCTAATAGATTGCTATACTTACTATCTCATCTGGTACTGACCTTTACAGAAGTCCACCAAATTGAATACAGTGCACTAGCACTGGTTTGTTTTTATTTTAAGTTCAAGACTTTTAAAAGTATGTATATATGTACACTAAGCCATATCTGTCATATCCATAGCACATTTTATAAAGACCTTAAGTTTGTTTTTTTTTGTTTTAATGTCCTTTAAATATCAGAATGTCATTGTGAAAAAAAAGCACTGAATTATTTTACCACCATATATATCTATTTGTTTCTTTTATATTATTATGATGGTGATGCTACCTGTAACTTCTTGCAAATTCTTATAATAAGGCATTTTTAACTGCTAGAAACCACTTACTACTATCAACCAATCTCACTCACAATTTACATCCTCCTTTAAATCATTAATTTGTATAAACATCTGGGTAAATTTTGAGTGGTTTCTCATGTTTTACATAGATAACATTTTTAGACAAGGAGAGACAGAAACAAGAAACTGCAGATTTGTACCACATAAGTAGCTAAGTTTATATTGAATGGGAGTGATACATGATCACTTGGAATTGCTTGAAATATTAAATATAAAATGCAAGTGAATTACTAATTTGTACATACTTAAGGTTAACATATTTCTATGATGAACATTATACATAAAGTAGTTTTGATTTTTTTATAAATACAGTGCATACATTTATACTTTATAATAAAGCAAACTTCAAGATTTTATGAATGGGAACTGTGATAAAAGCAAGATTTAACTTAAGTTATTAAAACCCTTTTACTCTATTAAGATTATTAGAAAAAAAGATTTATACTATGCACATTCTTATAGATGATGTACTTTGTTGCTTTTATTTTAATGAACTTAGTGAAAATTTATTTATTATTTTATTTTAAATTATTTTTATCGAGGCAGCATTAGTTTAAAATACTGGAAATAATTTATAGGTATGGGCTTTTTAGATGTATGTTACCATACCACACCTACTGCCAATTACCATTAATTACTCACCGTAGTCTATTGAGTGCCCTCACTTCCTGAACTCACACTCTCATAGACTCAGTGCTGTAGTCAGATTTCTAACATTTATTTATTTATTTATTTATTTATTTATTTATTTATTCATACAAGCACTGGGTACAGTCAGAAGCGCAGGAGGGTGAGAGAATTCACCACAGCCAGAACAGGGAACAGAACAGGCAGACTGACGAAATCCACTGATGAGGGGAGCAGCGGGCTGCAGGAGAGGTCTGCGCGCCATGTGGGACCCTACTCTGGTGGCCGGGGAGCAGCCGGGGATCGAACCGGCACTGTAGAGGCTGCGGGCAGCTTCGTAACCCAGTGCTCAACCGCTGTGCCACCAGGGAGGCCCAGATTTCTAACATTTTTTTGGCTTGATATTGTCTATTACTTTGCATTGTTTCTTATATTCTAAATAAGAGTGAAGTAATTTGATATTTGTAGTTTTCCTTCTGACTTATTTTGTTTAGCATAATCCCTTCCAGTTTCATTCATGTTTTTCCAGATGACATAATTTCATCTTCTTTATAAAAGAGTTCTACTTCATTGTATAAAGGATAAATATATAAAAAACATGTAAACTTTATCAAAGATGTATGCATTAAACAAAGGATCATCAAAACATATAAGATAGCTATTATCATAACTAAAAAAACACATTATAGGCAACTCAACAACCTCAGTTTCACAAATGGACAGATCAACCAGTTAGAGAATCATAAGTAAACAATAACTTTAAATGTGGTATTTGGCCACATGATGATAGTAAACATTTATTGGGCACTATACCCAAAGATGTGTAAATATTCTCCTCAAGAACACATGGAATGTTCTTCAGGATAAACCACATATCAGGTCATAAAAAAGGCAATAAATTAATGAGGAATGGAATCATATCAATATCTTCTGAGATTACAATAGTCTCAACTAGAATCAATAATAAAGAGGAGGCAAAACAAACAAACAAACAAACAAACTTCTAAGTGGAAACTAAAAAACACATTACTACATGACTATAAGGCTAGTGAGAAAAAACAAAGAAAAATTAAAAGATACCTGGACAAAAATGGAAATGAAGATAAGAGCTTCTAGATCTTACGAGACAGCAAAAATATCATATGAGATATCAACAACAGACAAAGATATTACTAAGAAAGAAAAAGTATACTACAAACCAATATCCCGATGGACTTAGATCAGAAACCCACAACAACATTTTAGCAAACCATATTTTACAATGCTTTAAAAATAGCTTACTTTATGATCAAGTGGAATTTATTTCAGAAATGCAAGGATGGCTCAACATCTGAAAACTAGTCATTGCAATTCACCACATCAAAAGAAAAGGAAAAATAAAAATCATATGATCATATAAATAGATGATAAGAAAGCACTTGATAATATACCACATTCATTTAAGACAAAACCCCTAAAATTGGGAATAGATGGAACATACCACAACATAATAAATGCTATATATGATAGACACCATACTCTATGAGAAATATTGAAAGCTTTTGCTCTAAAATCTGGTACAAGACAAGGATTCAATATTCTAGCATTACTCTTCAACACATTATTGGAAGTCTTAGCTAAAGCAATTAGACAGGAGAAAGATAGTAAAGGAATTCATGCTGTGAAAGAAGTAAAACTATGTGCCAATGATATAATAACAAACATTTAAATACCTAAAGTATTCACTAAAAAATAAATAAAACAACCAGTAATTGACAGGTTACAAAATCAATTTACAAAATCAGTTTAATTCTGATGTGCAAACAATGAACATCTATAGAACACTAAATCCCCAAAAAGCTGGAGTACACATTTTTCTCAATTGCACACGGATCATTCTCCAGGATTGATCACATACTGGGACACAAGACAAACATCAACAGATACACCAAGATCGAAATCATACCAACCATCTTTTCTGACCATGAAGGCATCAAACTAGAAATAAACCATAAAAGGAAGGTAAGGAACTTTCCTACCTCATGGAGATTGAAAACCACACTACTTGAAGACCACTGGACTAATGAGGAGATCAAAGAAGAAATTAAAAAATTCTTTGAATTGAATGACAAGGAGGACACCAATTCCCTAAATGTATGGGATGCAGCAAAAGCCGTAATAAGAGGAAAACATATAGCAAAGAGGCTCACATCAAGAAACAAGAAAGAACTCAAAGAAACAATCTAATCTCGAAGCTCAAAGATCTAGAAAAATAACAACAAAAAAAACAACAAAACCAGTAGAAGAAAAGAAATAATAAAAACCAAAGCAGAAATAAATGAAATTGAAACTAAAAAACAATCCAAAAGATCAATGAACCAAGAGCTGGTTCTTTGAAAAAATTGATAAAATAGACAAACCCCTAGCCAGGCTCACAAAGGAAAAAAGGGAGAAAGCACCAATAAACAGGATCATAAATGAAAGAGGAGAAATCACAACAGACACAGCAGAAATCAAAAGAATAATCAGTAACTACTATGAACAGTTATATGGAAACAAGTTCAAGTTCCTCTAGTCATTGCAATTCACCACATCAAAAGAAAAGGAAAAATAAAAATCATATGATCATTTAAATAGATGATAAGAAAGCACTTGATAATATACCATATCCATTTAAGGCAAAACCCCTAAAATCGGGAATAGATGGAACATACCACAACATAATAAATGCTATATATGATAGACACCATACTCTATGAGAAATATTGAAAGCTAGAGGAGATGGACAAATTCCTACAACTCTACAATCACCCAAAGCTAAATAAAGAAGAAATAGAACACCTAAACAGACCACTTACAAGCAGCAAAATTGAAATGGTAATCAAAAACATCCCCCAAAACAAAGCCCAGGACCTGATGGATTTACAAGTGAATTCTACCAAACATTCAGAGACGAATTAGTGCCTATCCTTCACAAACTCTTCCAAAAAATTGAGAAGGGACAATACCAAACACGTTCTATGAAGCCAACATTACACTAATACCAAAACCAAACAAGGAAAACACAAAAAAGGAAAACTACAGGCCAATCTCCCTAATGAACACTGATGCAAAAATCCTCAATAAAATTTTAGCTACCAGAATCCAACAATGTATCCATATGATAATTCACCACGACCAAGTAGGATGCATTCCAGGGACACAAGGATGGTTTAACATCCGAAAATCAATCAATGTTATCCAACATATCAACAAAAAGAAATATAAAAACCATATGATAATATCAATAGATGCTGAGAAATCTTTTAACAAAGTGCAACACCCATTCATGATAAAAGCTCTTGAAATTCTTGGGATACAAGGAACATACCTCAACATCATAAAGGCCATATATGACAAGCCCACAGCCAGTATCTTTCTCAATGGTGAAAAGCTGAAAGCATTTCCATTAAGATCTGGAACAAGACAATGATGTCCACTCTCACTAATGCTTTTCAATATAATACTGGAAGTCCTAGCTAGAGCAATAAGACAAGAGAAAGACATACAAGGAATCCAAATAGGAAAAGAAGAAGTCAAGCTATCACTATTTGCAGATGATAGGATAATCTACATAGAGAACCCCAAAAGCTCCACAGAAAAACTAATTCAACTCATCAATCAGTTCAGTAAAGTGGCAGGATACAAAATCAACATGCAAGTCAGTAGCCTTCCTATACACAAACAATAAATCTGAAGAAGAAGAAATTTAAAAAAAATCCCTTTTATTATCAAAACAAAAAAAAAATCAAATACTTGGGAATAAATCTAGCAAAAGAGTTAAAGGACCTATACAAAGAAAACTATAAAACACTGTTAAAAGAAATAGAAGAAGATACAAAGAAATGGGATATCCCCTGCTCATGGATTGGAAGAATAAACATTATTAAAATGGCCATCACCCAAAAGCAATATACAGATTCAATGCTATTCCAATAAAAATTTCAATGGCATTCTTCAAAGAAATAGAACAATTATTGATGAAATTCATATGGAATCACCAAAAACCCCGAATAGCCAAAGCTCTCCTGAAAAAAAAAAAAAGAAGGGAATGGAGGCATCACACTCCCAGACTTCAAACTATACTACAAAGCCATAATCATCAAAACTGCATGGTATTGGAACAAGAACAGACACACAGACCAATGGAATCAAATAAAAAATCCAGAAATAAACCCACAGATTTATGGTCAACTAATATTTGACAAAGGAGCAAAGAAAGTTTGTTCAATAAATGGTGCTGGGAAAACTGGGTCGCTACATGCAAAAGAATGAAGCTTGACCACTACCTCACACCATACACAAAAATCAACTCAAAATGGATTAAAGAACTAGACATAAGACCTGAAACCATAAAATACATAGAAGGAAATATAGACGAAACACTACGTGATATGCACATCAAAGGCATCTTTACAGACACATCACCCAAAGCAGTGATAGTGAAGGCAAAGATAAACATCTGGGACTACATCAAATTAAAGAGCTTCTGCACAGCAAAAGAGACAATAACAAAAACAAAGAGAAACCCCACCAACTGGGTAAACATTTTTGAACCCAACAGAACTGATCACAAAAATCTGCAAAGAGCTGATGAGACTCAACATCAACAAAGAAAATAATCCTGTCAAAAAATGGGCAGAAGAGCTACAAAGAAACTTCTCTGAAGAGGAAATGCAAATGGCCAATAGGCATATGAAAAAATGTTGAACATCACTTGTTAATCAGGGAAATGCAAATCAAAACTACCATGAGATACCATCTTACACCAGTGGGAATAGCACATACTAAAAAAACTAGCAACAATAAATGTTGGCGAGGATGTGGAGAAAAAGGAACTCTCCTGCACTGTTGGTGGGAGTGCAAACTGATCCAACCACTATGGAAAGCTGTGTGGAGATTTCTTGTCCTACTAAACATAGAGCTTCCATATGATCCAGCAATTCCACTCCTAGGTATTTACCCAAAGGACACAGAAACATCAATTCCAAAGAGCACCTGCACCCCTGTGTTTATAGCAGCACTGTTTACAATAGCTAAGCTTTGGAAACAACCCAAATGCCCAAAAACAGATGACTGGATCAAGAAAATGTGGTACATATACACCATGGAATATTACTCAGCATTCAAAAAAGATAAACACATGCAATTTGCAGCAACATGGACGGCGCTGAAAGGGACCATGCTCAGCAAAATAAGCCAGAAAGAAAAAGAAAAATACCGGATGGTCTCACTCATAGCAGGAATGTAGAAAACTTAAATAAGGGACCAGGAAAATGAATAACTATAAGAAAGTGAAAATCAAAATCAACAAAAAACTATGAACCAGAGACACTTTATGTGGAGTGTGGGGCAGGGAGCGGAAGAATTGGAGTCAAAATAAGGGGTTGCAATTGCATGGGGAACATAAAAATAAAATTTATTAAAAAAAAGAATTAATGTTGTTAAAATGCCATTTTACTCAAAGAAATGTACAGGTTCATTGCAATCCATTAAATTTAATGGCATTTTTCCAAGAAATAGAACAAACATTAATGAAATTCCTACAGAATCACATAATACACTCAGTAGGCAAAGCATTCTGATACAAAGGGGGGGGCAGAGAAGAATGATGGCATGGCATACACAGACTTCAAATATACTATGAAGATAAAATAATCGAAACATTACGGTGCTGGCAAAAAAAAAAAAAAAGGACATATAGACCAACAAAATAGAATTGAGATATTGAGAAATAAACTTATATGGAAAGTTGTTCTTTAACAAAGGATCCAAGAATATACATTGGAGAAAAGGAAAGTCTCCTCAGTAAATGGTATTGTATTGTCTCCAATATAAACAGAAACAAACATATAGACAAAAGCTATTGAGACAGCATCATATTAAAAAGCTTCTGGGGCTCCCTGGTGGTGCAGCAGTTGAGTGCTGGGCTGCAAAGCTGTCTGCAGCCTCTGCAGCACTGGTTCAATCCCCGGCTGCCGGCGAGGGAACCACATGGTGCAGTAGACCTCTCCTGCCACGCCTGCTGCTCCCTTCAGCAGTGTACTTAGTCAGTCTGTCTGTTCTGCTACCTGCTCTGGCTCTGGTTAATTCTCCATCCTCCCACCATGCTTCTGACTGTACCCAGTGCTTGTATAAATAAATAAATAAATAAATAAATAAATAAGCCCTCATAAATAAACAAATAAACAAATAAATAAATGAATAAATAAATAAAAATAAAAAGCTTCTGCATAGTGAAATAAACTATCATTAAAACAAAAAGAAATCTTACTGAATGGAAGAAAATACTTGCTGGCCATTTATTTGACAAGTGTATAATAGCCAATATCTACAATGTACACTTACAACTCAACATAAAGAAAACAAATAACTCATTCAAATCTGGGAGGGCCTCCTTCGTGGCTCAGGCAATTGAGTGCAGCATCGTGAAACTGTCTGCATCTTCTGCAGTGTGGGTTCTATCCCTGGCTAGCCAGGGGGATACCAACATGGCCGGCAGACCTCTCCTGTATCATCCACTGCCCACCTCAGCAGTGTGTTTCTGTCGGTCTGCCTGTTCTTTTCCCTGTTCTGTTTCTGGTGAGTCCTCTCACCCTCCCACATATCTGGCCTGTACCCTGGTTCTTGTATGCATGAACAAATAAATCTTAAAAAAAAAAAAACTTGACAAAAGAGTGCCTCCTTTGTGGCCTAGGGGTTAAGTATCAGTGCTACCACTGCAATGGCCTGAGTTTGATCCCCAGTCAGGGAGTTAACCCACATGGTGCAGCATACCTCTCCTGTTTCTTCCAATGCTCCCCTTAGCAGTGTATTTCAGTAGATCTGGCTGTTCTGCCCCAACTCTGTCTCTGGTGATTCCTCTCACCCCCAAACACCTCTGGCCTATACCCCAATTTTACACAAAACAAATAAAATATTTGGAAAAAAATGGGCAGAAGAGCTATTAGACATGTCTTTAAAAAAGGCATACAGATATCCAACAGGCATGTGAAAAAATTCCCATTATGATTTATTGCCAAGGAAATAAAAATCAAAGCCAAAATGAGATTCTATCTCAAATTAGTGAGAATGGTCCATACCCAAAATGCCAGCAATAAAGTATTGGTGAGGGTGTGCATATAAAGGAATATTTTAAATAGTTGATGTAATGTATACTGGTCCAGCCCCTAAGGAAAATACATGGATGTTTTTCAAAATACTAAAAATAAATCTACTGGGCCTGGGGTTAATTATATATATATATAATCTACCATATGTTCAAGCAAATCCAGTCTTAGATAGCTATGGACAGAATACAAATGCACTAATATGAAAAGATACATGCATTCCCATATCCACCATAACACTATTTGTAATAACCAAGTCATAGGTACATATAAAGTGATTAGAAGTAGATTAGAAATGTGTGGTATACTACTGAAAAAATGTAAGTTTTACCATTTGCAACAATATTTATGGTACTGATTTTTTTTTTTTTTAGATTTCACTTGTAAGTATGGTTAATTATACAGTATTTGTCTTTGTCTGATTCTCTTAGAATAATATTTTCCAGGTTCATTGATGTTGCAAATATTAAATGTAGAGCTATATCTGAATATAGCTATTCATATAATACATTATTGCATCCTGATTTTCAATCCATTATTATTCACCAACATAAATTTAAGTTGTTTTGTTCATATTTTAGTTATTGCAGATAACATTACAATGAACATGGAATATAGATAGTTCTTTTAGATATGGATTTTTTAATTAATATATATGTTTATATATACATTTTATTTTATTTATTTTTTTAATTTTTTAAAAGATTTATTTTTATTTATTTATACAAGCATTGGGTACAGTCAGAAGCGCCGGAGGGTGAGAGAATTCACCAGAGCCAAAGCGGGGAGCAGAGCAGGCAGAAGGACTGAAGTACACTGCTGAGGGGAGCAGCGCGCAGCAGGGGAGGTCTACGCACAATGTGGGACCCTCCTCTGGTGGCCGGGGAGCAGCTGGGGAGCAAACTGGCGCTGCAGAGGCCGCGGGCAGCTTCGCAACCCAGCGCTCTACCACTGCGCCACCAGGGAGGCCCTATATATACATTATATATATATATATATATATATTATATACACACACAAATAGCAGAAAGTATGTATATGTGCTTGCATGCATGTTTTATATATCCAGAAATTGGGTTGCTGGGCCACATTTTAATGTTTTCCATTTTTTAAAGATTTATTTATTTTTATACAAGAACTGGGGTACAGATCAGAGGCATGGGAACTGGGGATTCACCAGAGACAGAGCGGGAAACCGAATAGACAGACTGACTGAAATACACTGCTGAGGGAAGCAGCAGGTGAGGCAGGAGAGGTCTGCCACACCATGTGGGTATCTCCCTGGCCAGCTAGGATCCAAACTTGTGCTGCAGAGGCTTCGGACAACTTCACACCACCGCTATCAACTGTCTGGGCCACCAGGGAGGGCCCTGTGTTTTTTTTTTAATATTATTTACAAAATGAATGATTTGATGTAGATCACTGAATTTATATAAAACTCTAAACTTTGAGTTTAAATACATAGTGTTTAGAGATTCAAGTTATAACATTCAAAAATAATACTTTTTTTTTTACTTTGAATTTTCTAAAATTTCACTTACCTCTCATATTTAGCAGCAAGAATTTAAACATGTGCATGACTGTCTCTGACTTTCTATGTTAGAAGGAAGGCGTTTTTGTAATTTTCACATTTGGAGATTCATTTAGAGTCTCAAAATATTACAGTAATACTAGCCAAAACAAGGAATGTCTTCTAACCTATTTCATATCCCTTAATTTCCAGCAAGTAATTGTTAAATCTCTTCTCTTTGGAGAAAAAGAAAAAAATAATAAACCTCTTAATTGTTTGCAATTGTTAAGTATTTATTTTTAAAGATTTAATTATTTATACAAGAACTGGTTACAGACCAGAGGTGCAGGAGGGTGAGAGGATTCACCAGAGACAGAGTGGGGAGCAGAACAGACAGATGGACCGAAATACACTGCTGAGGGGAGCAGCTGGTGAGGAAGTAGAGGTCTGCCATGCCATGTGGGTATCTCCCTGGCCAGCTGGGAATCGAACATGTGCTGCAGAGACTGCAGACTGCTTCACAGTGCTGGACTCAACCTGCTGTGTCACCGGGGAGGCCTTGCAATCTTAAATATTTTATCATAATGAAGGTATGCTAAACTCAGAGTATATTTTTTTCACAATTATATACTAATATTTTATTATTTGTCTCTATTGCTATATTAATAGTTTTTACAAATAAGTGCATGCTTTTAATATTATATATTTAGCTAGATAAGATAAATATCTACAGCATAAAGGAAATGATATTTTTTATTTACTATTTTAATTTAACCTGACATATTTGATCTTTTATATATGAACTCTCATTTTTTTTCCTGCAACTGCCTTGAATGTAACCCATATTGCTTTTTTTAATGTGGTATTATGTGTCAACATTTATTTTTTATATAAAATCCATATATTTATTGATACAGTCCACAGATTTATCACTTAGTAACAAAATTATTTACTTACGCTCCATATACCATATATCATGTAACATCCCCCAATTTCTAGGCATATTTGTTCTTACCCTAGTTTTTGTTATTATAAAACGTGTAACCATTTTGATTAAAAAAATACAACTTTCCTTGGAAGTTTATATTCTCATTTAGATATACAAATTAGAGCTAGAAACTGAAATTTCATGTTTGTATTACCTCTCACCTTATAGACAAGTAACAGAATTTGAAAAGTTTATTACCTTGCACCATACAATTTGATGTTTACCAACAGACTTGACATTAAGACCCCCATGTTAATGGCCCAGTATTCTTTCTCTGATGTTATAAACTTTATAATGACATTAACAACTTAATAGCTTTAGATTAATTTTAGAAAATGGTTTACTATAAAGTTTCCTCAAATGTTTTCTATCCTAAAGTTTTATTAAAATAGAAATGACTGGGGCCTCCCTGGTGGTGCAGGAGTTAAAGTTATCAAGCTATCACTAGCCACTGCAGCACAAGTTCGATCACTGGCCAGGGAGTTATCCACATGGCACAGCAGACTTCTTTTATCTTGCCCGCCACTCCCCTCAGCAGTGTATTTCATCAGTCTGCCTGTTCTGCTCCCCACTCTGTCTCTGGTGAATCCTCTCATTTTGTATGCATAAATAAATAAATCTTTAAAAAAAAAAGAAATGCTTGTTTACTCTGTCATAAGTTTAGTAGCTAAGGGTAATTAAAGGAAATGTATAATCTACTGTATCATTCATATCTGTTTTCCTATAATCTCAAAGTTTATTTCAAGTCAAAATAAAACTTTTCAAACAAAACTAACTTTTATTTTGAACTAACTGTAGAGCTTCAGACAAACAACATTAATACAATTTATAAGATATGCTAAACATTAGCTTCTAAAATCTGCTCATGCAGCATTTAAGCAAAAAGGATAGGTCAGGAAATTCAAAGTGATGACTGCGTACAATTGTTCATGCAAAACTATATTCCAAGTGACCAGGTCACCACAGAAACAAGATATATATGTATACATAATACATACTTTCTAGATTTTATGCATTGAAACTACCAATTTATATTAAAATTGTTTATATACATTCTTATTTCTATTATAAGCACATATCATATTGTATTCAAAGGGAGATTAGAATACATGAAGCATACTTGGATAACCAAGTATGAAAAAAATCTGTTTTTTTTTGGGTAACAGTATTTTTTTTCCAAAAACTCATTTGCTTTATTTAAATTAACTTTTTTTTTTGTATATATCATTAGGTTGGCAATGTATTTGGCACAATTTTACTTTTAGCTTTAAAATATATAGGGCATTGTGATTCCACTTTTAAAATAACCAGTTCAAATAACAATGAAATCTAAGTAAAATAGATTATAGATTTTATAGAAAACGAGTGCTTTCATTTCGATCTGAATTTTGTTTGTTTAAGGATAAAATATTTCTTTAAGTCCATGAATATTTTGTACACATCATAAAATTGATTAAAATAACATTTTTTGAAAAGTCCTGAATTCAAATATAATAATATCACATATGAAAATAATGATATGTGGTAAGAAAAATATGCTGTTTATTATTTTAAAATAGGTTCTTCTCCATAAGCAAGAGTGGGAATAGGCAATATCTGATAGACCCTCTAGTCTGCCTCCCATGTTTCTCCAACCCTAGTTCCTCTTCAGCCCTCATCAGGACACAAATCCTGATCTTTACATGTCATTTGACCTGCACATGTAGAGGTAATTCATCAAAATCTTTTTTTTCCCCTAAATATTTATTTATTTATGCATACAAGAGCTGGGGCACAGGCCAGAGATGCAGAGGTTGAGAGGATTCACCAGAGACAGAGTGGGAAACAGAACAGTCAGACTGAAGTACACTGCTGAGGGAAGCAGCGGGCAAGACAAGAGAGGTCTGCCTCACCACGTGGGAATCTCCCTGGCCGGCAGGGGATTGAACTCATGCTGCAGAGGCTGTGGATTGCTTTGTAATGCAGTGCTTAACCCCTTGCGCCACCAGGGAGGTCCGATATATGCAAAATTGTGACCCTTATACAACACAAATCCAGGTAAAAGGGGACACAGTGGATTGTCTTCTAAACATATAAAGTACAGTATCAATAAATATAATACAGGATTTTAAACTTATTTTCTCTGCATTATGGTTTTCTTAAAACCATTTTCTTTTCTCCTGAGAAAATATCATTAAAAAAAAAAGACACTCTAGTGAATGGGAGAAAATATTTATACATCATATATCTGACAAGCGAGTGATATGCAAAATTTACATAGAACTCAGACAATTAAAATAAATTCTAAACAAAGAATGGACAGGAGAGTTTAATAGAAACTTCTCTAACAAAGTTATAAAGACAGCCTACAGTGACATGTGAAAAATATGTTTAACATCACTTATCATCAGGGAAATGTAAATCAAAACCACAATGAAGTACCACATCATTCCCAAGGCAATGGCCCCTATCTACAAAAGTAGAAACCACAAATAATGATGAGTATATTGGTAGAGGAAACCTCATACATTGTTGGGAAGTTAGACTGTTTCAAATGCTTTAGAGAACAAATTGGATCTTCCTCAAATTATTAAGACAGATATAATATATGATCTAGCAATTTCACTCCTAGGTATTTCTCAAATAATTCAAAGACACTAAATCAAGGGATGTCTGCAACTGTTCTGTTCATTGCAGTCCTATGTAGAATATGGAAACAACCTCTGTGCCCAACAACAGATGAATGGATTAAGTAGATGTGGTATATATATACAAGGGGATACTATAAAGCTATAAAGAAGTGAATTCTTGCCTTTTATGACAACCTGGATGGAACTGGAGAGGGTTATGCTCAGGGAACTAAATCAGAAAAAGAAAGACAAATAACAAATGGTTTTATTGATATCTGGAATATAGGAAAACAAAACAAATGATCAGACAAAACCAAACCCCTAATAATATGACTGCAAAATTGAGGTTACCATGAGAACAGGGAGAGACTGGAAAACAAAGTGTAGAAGGGGTCCAGTGGATTATGTTGGGATATTAGGGGAGCCTTGATGGTGGGTATAGTGTGGTAACATATATATGAAGAGGTGTTACCCCATTCCTCTGGCATTGTAAAAGTGTAAATTGCTGTAACACAATATTGTATCAAAAATAAGAAAATGAAATAGACTTTTCTCAATAAACAACTTTTCTTTACTTTAACTTATTTTATTGTTAGTGTAGAGTATAGAATATAACATGCAAAATGTGCTAATCAATGCTTTATGTTATAGGAAAGGTTTCTGGTCAACAGAATGCTATTAGTAATTATGTTTTTGTAATCAAATGTTATATCATGATTTTCAGCTGCATGTATTTGGCACCCCTGGACCCTGCTTTGTTCAAGTGTCCACTGTATCTTGTTCTTTTCATCCATTTATTGAATGCTTTTTCATAATTGATCTGTAACCCAGAATTTAGTTTGGTGATTGGATTATAGCATGTTTTTTAGATACTCTAAGTATTTGGGTGTTCAAGACACATCTGGACATATAATGAGCATACAGGATAAAAATGCTAAAAATGGCAACTTCTAAAATGGATGAAAACCACACAGGAGGAGGCAGTTAGTTTTACTGGAAAAATTGAGACTTCTCATAGTGGAAATGACTTCTTGTAAATATTTACTATATAAAGTAGGGAAAGCTTCATCAGTGAAAACAACTGGAACAAAGGCAAAAATCTATGTCTTACATTTATGCTGTAAAATTATTAGGAAGAGTCAACAAGCGATAAAGTATAATAATGTGCAATCATAATTATGAATGTGTTAATCATGAAGGCATGAGAATAACACAGTATGTTATCTTTGTAGCACTTTTGAAATTGAAGGGGAGAAAGGTGAATTAAAAACAGGAAACTGACTTCCAGTTGCAAAGGAAAGAATCTAGTTGTCAGTTTGAAAAACACTCTCTCTCTAAAAAAAATAGATCAGTCATATAAAAGAGGATATTTTTAACTGTTTTGGGGAAAACACAACACACACACACACAAAAACTTAAGATGATTTATTTTTTTAAAGATTTATTTTTTATGCATACAAGAACTGGGGTATAGGCCAGAGATGTAGAGGGTGAGAGGATTCACCACAGACAGAGTGGGGAACAGAACAGGAAGACTGACTGAAATACACTGCTAAGGGGAGCAGTGGGCACAACAGGAGAGGTCTGCTGCTCCATGTGTGTTGCTCCCTGCCCGGCTGGTGATCGAACTTGTGCTGCAGAGGCTGGGGATTGCTTCATAGTGTGGTGCTTAACTGCTTCTGCCACCAGGGAGGCCCATCTTAAGATGATTTAATACTGCTATCCCATATGGTGATGTTTTAATTAAAATTTATGTGCACAGAGATAGAGAACAATGAAATTTAAAATAATACACTTCATGGACTGGGAACTGGCTTTACAACACTATGCCTTTCACCCTCTATCACCTATTGTACTAGCCATTGTTTGTGAGTACTTTGGCAGTCAATAATCTCTCATTATCGAAAAAAGCATCCCATTCGAGGGGCGGAGCAACATGGCGGCGAGGAGACGCTGCGAGTAAGATCTCCCATTAAAAAAAGTTAATAGGGAGGAAAAGCGGCAGGTCCCAGTGAGAACTGAGACAGGGAAGATAAACGGACGACTCCAGCAAACTGCCCGAAGAAGAAAGTTGCCATAAAAGAGGACGAGAAGGGAGGGAAGCGCAGAACCCTGCTCCCCTCCCCCGCCCACAGAGGCGGCACTCTCCGACCGGCAGAGACGAGGGAAACAACAAACCAAAACGCCCAACAAGAAAAACGGATGCGGCAAGTGGGACTGTGCGTGGAAAGGAACTATTGCAGCCACCACACCCCGTGAACGGGAGCTGAGGCGAACCCTGCAGGATCCGCCGCGGAGGTGAGCTCCAGACGCCATTAAAGAGAACCCCGCCCACCAGGAGGAGACCAGCACCAGCACACAGCCCCAGCCGCCCGGTAAGCTTGCGCGAAACGGCGCTCGGATTGCAGCTGCCCAGGGCCCTGCGCCTGCGACCTAGGCTTGCGGGGAGACGGCGGAGGCCCTCCCTGAGTGAGCAGGAACAAGGTGCCCAGGCAGGGGAGCGGGATTCAAAAGGCGCCATTCCCGCGCCACTGATCTGGGCTATAGCCCGCGTCCTGGAACTGAGGGCTTTGGAACTGAGACCCGGGCTGAGGCCCTCCCTGAGTGAGCAGGAACAAGGCGCCCAGGCAGGGGAGCGGGATTCAAAAGGCGCCATTCCCGCGCCACTGATCTGGGCTACAGCCCGCGTCCTGGAACTGAGGGCTTTGGAACTGAGACCCGGGGCACGAAATTAGGGGCGTGGGTTCCCCACGACGGTGGGGCACAAGGCAGACACAGCACCCCAAAGCCGTTGAGGTGTACCCTACCATCCCCGCTCTGCTCCCTGTCCCACGGGGTGGAAAATCAGCTCCCCAAGGGCTCTAGGAGAGATCTCTGGTGCCACCTAGCGACTTGACCCCAGCACAGGCTACTGAAGGAGCTAGTGGCCAGCTGGGGAGTTAGCCCACACCGGGCCCCTTCTGAACAAGTAGTCTGAGCCCACAGGGAGAGCGAGCACCCACAGCCGGGGCAGACCAGGCGCGCAGAATAGTGTGCCTGAGACCAGAAGCGCAGGGAGTGTGTCCCACATCACCATTTTAGAACAGGGACATTTCTTCAGTAAAGACTACCTGCAGAAGGCTTCCTCAGGAGCCAGAGGTGAGCGGGGGAAGTTCGCCCATGCCAGACCCCCTCTGGCCTGCAGTCCAAGCCCAGAGGGGAGCAGGAACCCACCGCCGGGGCAGACCAGGCGCACAGGGGAGTGTGTCCCCACATCGGCATTTTAGAACAGGGACCTTTCTCCAGTAAAGGCTGCTTGAAACTGACAGATGACTCCTGGAAGAACCAGAGGGGAACAGAGAAGCCCACCCAAGATGCCGGCAAGTCCCAACAACACAGTGTCCCAACGCATACGGCAAATTAGAAAACAGACAGTAGGGAGGAGAAGAACCACACGCAACCTAGCAACTCTCCAGAGAAAAAGCACACCACAAAAAGAAAGCCAGCCCCCAGATTGCAACGACAATAACTTGGAAGAATTTCTGAGCCTTCCAGAAAGAGAATTTAAAATTGCCGTGATTAAAAAACTGACAGAAGTCATAAAGGAAAACAATGATAAGGGAAAAATAATCAACGATCAGAAGAATGCAATTGAGTCCCTAGAGAGGGAAAACAATGGTCAGAAGAAAGAAATTGAGTCCCTAAAGAGGGAAGTAAAAGAAATGCAGGAGATCAAAGAATTAATGGAAGAACTAAAGAATTCTGGGAAAAGCAATGAAAGCAGAATAGATGAAATGGAAGAACGAATAAGTAATCTTGAAGACACAGAAATAAAAAGAACCAAAACAGAGAAGGAAAGAGAAGTACGAAGGAAAAAGAACGAAGAAAGACTTCGGGAACTATCGGACTCCATGAGGAAAGGAAATATAAGAGTTATAGGAATACCAGAAGGAGAGGAGAGAGATGTAGGAACAGAGAAAATATTCAAAGAGATAATTGAAGAGAACTTCCCAAATGTGAAGAAGGAGCTGAAAATTGATATACAAGAAGCAAGAAGAACACCAAACTTCCACGACGAAAGGAAAAATACAGCAAGACACATAATAGTAAAGCTCCCAAGAATCCAGGACAAGGAAAAAATAATGAAGCTGGCAAGAGGGAAGAAACAGATAACATTCAAAGGAAAACCAATCAGGCTGACATCAGACTTCTCCGAAGAAACACTACGGGCAAGGAGAGAGTGGAGGGACATAGTCAACAGACTCCAAGAAAACAGATGCCAACCAAGAATACTCTATCCCGCAAAGCTCTCCTTCCTCTTTGAAGAAAGAATATGGACCTTCCCAGACAAACAGAAACTCCGGAATTTCATTGCAACTAAACCCCCACTCCAAAAAATACTACAAGGTGTTCTAAAGCCAGAACCTCAGAGCGACGAATAACAATGAAAGAAGGCCAAAAAAAAAAAAAAGTTATTAAAAGAATAAATAAATAAAATCAAAGGAAAGACAAACACAATGGCAAATACAGATGTTAACATATCAATATTAACTCTAAATGTAAATGGACTAAACTCTTCAATAAAAAGACACAGGGTTGCAGCCTGAATTAAGAAACAAAACCCAACCTTTTGCTGTCTCCAGGAAACACATTTAGCTACAAAAGATAAAAATAGGCTCAAAGTTAAAGGATGGAAAACAATCCTACAAGCAAATGGACCAAAAAAGAAAGCAGGAACAGCTATACTTATATCAGATAAAACAGATTTCAAACTCAAAAAGATAAAAAGAGACCCCAATGGTCACTACATTATGATCAAGGGGACAATACTTCAAGAAGAAATAACACTCATTAACATATACTCACCAAACGAAGGAGCACCAAAATATATCAGACAACTGTTGTCCTCTCTGAAAACAGACATCAGAGAAAACACATACGTAGTGGGAGACTTCAACACACCACTATCAACAATGGATAGATCAACAAGACAAAAAATAAGTAAAGAAACCAAAGCTCTAAATAAAGACCTAGAGCAATTGGGCTTAACAGACATCTATAGAACACTAAACCCCAAAAAAACGGAGTACACATTTTTCTCAAGCGCACACGGATCATTCTCCAGGATCGATCACATACTGGGGCACAAGACAAACATCAACAGATACACCAAGATTGAAATCATATCAACCATCTTTTCTGACCATGAAGGCATCAAACTAGAAATAAACCATAAAAAGAAGGCAAGGAACTTTCCTACCTCATGGAGATTAAAAACCACACTACTGGAAGACCATTGGACTAATGAGGAGATCAAAGAAGAATTTAAAAATTTTTTGAATTGAACGACAAGGAGGACACCAATATCCTAAATGTATGGGATGCAGCAAAAGCAGTAATAAGAGGAAAATATATAGCAATAGAAGCTCACATCAAGAAACAAGAAAGAACGCAAAGAAACAACCTAATCTCGAAGCTCAAAGATCTAGAAAAAGAACAACAAGAAAACCCCAAAACCAGTAGAAGAAAAGAAATAATAAAAACCAAAGCAGAAATAAATGAAATTGAAACTAAAAAACAATCCAAAAGATCAATGAAACCAAGAGCTGGTTCTTTGAAAAAATCAATAAAATAGACAAACCCCTAGCCAGGCTCACAAAGGAAAAAAGGGAGAAAGCACAAATAAACAGGATCATCAATGAAAGAGGAGAAATCACAACGGACACAGCAGAAATCAAAAGAATAATCAGTAACTACTATGAACAGTTATATGGAAACAAGTTTAACAATCTAGAGGAGATGGACAAATTCCTACAACTCTACAATCACCCAAAGCTAGATAAAGAAGAAATAGAACACCTAAACAGACCAATTACAATTAGCGAAATTGAAATGGTAATCAAAAACCTCCCCAAAAACAAAAGCCCAGGACCTGATGGATTTACAAATGAATTCTACCAAACATTCAGAGACGAATTAGTGCCTATCCTTCACAAACTCTTCCAAAAAATTGAGAAGGAAGGGACAATACCAAACACGTTCTATGAAGCCAACATTACACTAATACCAAAACCGAACAAGGACAACACAAAAAAGGAAAACTACAGGCCAATCTCCCTAATGAACACTGATGCAAAAATCCTCAATAAAATTTTAGCTATCAGAATCCAACAATGTATCCATAAGATAATTCACCACGACCAAGTTGGATTCATTCCAGGGGCACAAGGATGGTTTAACATCCGAAAATCAATCAACGTTATCCAACACATCAACAAAAAGAAATATAAAAACCATATGATAATATCAATAGATGCTGAGAAAGCTTTCGACAAAGTGCAACACCCATTCATGATAAAAGCCCTTGAAGTTCTTGGGATACAAGGAACATACCTCAACATCATAAAGGCCATCTATGACAAGCCAACAGCCAGTATCATTCTCAATGGTGAAAAGCTGAAAGCAATTCCATTAAGATCTGGAACAAGACAAGGATGTCCACTCTCACCATTGCTTTTCAATATAATACTGGAAGTCCTAGCCAGGGCAATAAGACAAGAGAAAGACATCCAAGGAATCCAAATAGGAAAAGAAGAAGTCAAACTATCACTATTTGCAGACGATATGATATTATACATAGAGAACCCCAAAAACTCCACAGAAAAGCTAATTCAACTCATCAATCAGTTCAGTAAAGTGGCAGGATACAAAATCAACACGCAAAAGTCAGTAGCCTTCCTATACACAAACAATAAATCTGAAGAAGAAGAAATCGAAAAGACCATCCCTTTGTTATTGAAACAAAAAAAAATCAAATATTTGGGAATAAATCTAACAAAAGAGATAAAGGACCTATACAAAGAAAACTATAAAACACTGTTAAAAGAAATAGAAGAAGACACAAAGAAATGGAGAGACATCCCCTGCTCATGGATTGGAAGAATAAACATTATTAAAATGGCCATCCTTCCAAAAGCAATATACAGATTCAATGCTATTCCAATCAAAATTTCAATGTCATTCTTCAAAGAAATAGAAAAATTATTGATGAAATTCATATGGAATCACAAAAAACCCCGAATAGCCAAAGCTCTCCTGAAAAAAAAAGAAGGGAATGGAGGCATCAGACTCCCAGACTTCAAACTATACTACAAAGCCATAATCATCAAAACTGCATGGTATTGGAACAAGAACAGACATACAGACCAATGGAATCGAATAGAAAATCCAGAAATAAACCCACAGATTTATGGTCAACTAATCTTTGACAAAGGAGCAAAGACTATGCATTGGAGCAAAGAAAGTTTGTTCAATAAATGGTGCTGGGAAAACTGGGTCGCTACATGCAAAAGAATGAAGCTTGACCACCACCTCACACCATACACAAAAATCAACTCAAAATGGATTAAAGAACTAGACATAAGACCTGAAACCATAAAATATATAGAAGGAAATATAGGCGAAACACTACGTGATTTGCACATCAAAGACATCTTTACAGACACATCACCCAAAGCAGTGATAGTGAAGGCAAAGATAAACAGCTGGGACTATATCAAATTAAAGAGCTTTTGCACAGCAAAAGAGACAATAACAAAAACAAAGAGAAACCCCACCAACTGGGAGAACATTTTTGCACCCAACACTAATGATAAAGGACTGATCACAAAAATCTGCAAAGAGCTGATGAGACTCAACAACAACAAAGAAAATAATCCAGTCAAAAAATGGGCAGAAGAGCTTAAAAGAAACTTCTCTGAAGAGGAAATGCAAATGGCCAACAGGCATATGAAAAAATGTTCAACATCACTTGTCATCAGGGAAATGCAAATCAAAACTACCATGAGATACCATCTTACACCAGTGAGAATGGCACATATTAAAAAAACTAGCAACAACAAATGTTGGTGAGGGTGTGGAGAAAAAGGAACTCTTCTGCACTGTTGGTGGGAGTGCAAACTGGTCCAACCACTGTGGAAAGCTGTGTGGAGATTTCTGGACATACTAAACATAGAGCTTCCATATGACCCAGCAATTCCACTCCTAGGTATTTACCCAAAGGACACAGAAACATCAATTCCAAAGAACACCTGCACCCCTATGTTTATAGCAGCACTGTTTACAATAGCTAAGCTTTGGAAACAACCCAAATGCCCAAAAATAGATGACTGGATCAAGAAGATGTGGTACATATATACCATGGAATATTACTCAGCATTCAAAAAAGATAAACACATGCAATTTGCTGCAACATGGATGGCGCTGGAAGGGATCATGCTCAGCGAAATAAGCCAAAAAGAAAAAGAAAAATACCGGATGGTCTCACTCATAGCAGGAATCTAGAAAACTTAAATAAGGGACCAGGAAAATGAATAACTATAAGAAAGTGAAAATCAAAATCAACAAAAAACTATGAACCAGAGACACTTTTAGGGGGGCGGGGGCGGGAGGGGAGGGATTGGGGTCAGAATGGGGGGCGGCAATTGTATGGGGAATATAACAATAAAATTTATAAAAAAAAAAAAATAAAATAAACTGTGATCAGGAAAGAAAAAAAAAAAATAATCTCTCATTATCACTTCACATTTGTGTGTTGAAGAATATAACTAATCTCAAAATGCTTCTTTTTCATAAATTTCTACAAACTACCAATTTTTAAAAGCACTTTGGTTCAGCAAGAGTAATTCTCAAACACAAAAGACAATTGGAGTAGATATTAATATTTTTATTTGAAATAGTGTTAAGTACATTATAGATGGACTTATATTTCACTGTGTTATTTTTTCTTCTGGTTCACAAATAGAAAGTATGCTTCATTGCCTTATGTGGCATGACTTGCTTTTCTTCTGTGTAGAATTTCCAGGAAAGTCTCTGTTGTAAATGGATCCTAGTTGTGAGGTCTTTGATTCAAGCATAGTTATGGAAATTTTCCAACTTAGAAAGGAAAAGGTAAAGTCTCTGTAATTTAAGTATATTTATTTTATGGTTTAAAGTTCAACTGTCCCAATTTTTTATCCAGGATCATATGGCATATTTTAATGCAGCAGAATGTTCAACAAAACATCACATTTCCTTTACTCAGTCATGAGTTCTGCTTTAAAATTAATGACTATTTTGATGCATAGCCTATATACTAAAGTAAAATTTCAAACTTTTGTAGGGTAATTAGCCATACCTATATTTTATATTTTTACAGCTGCAAAAAATTAAAAAAAAACCTTGATATATATGTGTGTGTATGTATGGGTGTATACACACACACACACACACATATATAACCCGTTATTTTATGTCGTATGTGGCTTCCTATGAGCTGGCCACTCATGGGCAACTGTGACCTATTTGCTATCTACAAATTACAGCAAAACATTCCTGTATAGCTATGGAGTATACCTTCTATCGTGAAGCAGGGCCAGGACGCCACTGTTGACCTGATTACGTGAGTATCTCCATGGTGGGCTTGGGATAACTCTGCCTGTGATAACATAACACTTTCCTGACACACATGTCTCTTGATGCATGATCATAATGTCCCCTTCCCTCTCCCTTGTAAAACTTTGTCCCATGTTCCTGTCCTATCCTCCAGACCCTATCCCTCATACCATTGTCGCATGATCAGATTTTACTAGCCTGTATGAATAGCTGGTATGTTTATATCTAAGTCTGTGGTTTGTGTGTATATGTTTGTATGTGCATGTATGTATGTATATATATATATATATGTATTTATATAGTTATTTGAAAGTATTTGTATATCTATATTCATATATATCTATTGAGTCAACATACAGATCGTATTTTAATTTGTTAGCACTTCAAACATTGAAGATAGGGCCACTCTGGTGGCTGAGGGGTTAAAGTCTCAGTGCTATCAAGCTATTGCCAGCCACCATCGCAAGAGTTAGAACCCAGCCAGGCAGCTAACCCACAAGATTCAGCAGACCTATCCTGTTTTGCCCACTGCTCCCCTTAGCAGTGTATTTCAGTAGATCCACCTGTTCCATTCCCCATTCTGTCTCTGGTGAAATTTCTCAACCCTGCTGTACCTCAGCCTACACCCCAGTTTTTGTATGCACAAATAAAAATAAATCATTAAAAATAAAGCATTGAAGGCTTATTTGGCTATGTTGAAACTATTGAGAACTTAATACTTAATGCAAAGCTATATGTATTGAACTTATTGGAGAAACTCTTAAGGCATTTTTGAGAGGTGTTTTGTAATTCTCTTTCTGCATTCTGTGCTTATGTAGAACAAGATTCCCTGCAAGATGATATGACACTTTATTTTTTTAAAGATTTATTTATTTATTTATGCATACAAGAGCTGGGGTACAAGCCAGAGGTGTGGGGGAAGTGAGAGGATTCACCAGTGACAGAGGGGGGAACAGAACATTCAGATCAACTGCACCATGTGGATAGCCCCCTGGCCGGGGATTGAACTGGTGCTGCAGTGGCTGTGGACAGCTTAAGGGGTTGCATTTTAACCCCTTGTGCCACCATAGAGGTCCAATATGCACTTTAGAATGAAAGATGGAGTGGAAATTGAATCTAACTGATTCAGAACTTGCTCATTCTTATTTAGTGGTAAGCGTGGGCAATGCATTGTATTCTATGGATTCCAAAGTCTAGCTGAGCTAAAAAAAATGCTTCTTAAAGAACAATAAAGCATTCTAAATTATATAGAAATATAAGTTTTCATTCATTGCACTTAACACCTGCAAAGACATAGTCTATAGGTAAAATATTTTAATGAACTTATTAGATTCTTTAAAATGATTATTTGGATAAAATTTAAAACTGTGTTGTCTCATCACCATATAAGATCTTTGGTAAAAATATAAGATGAATATAAATCTTCAATGAATTAATAAATATCCATAAGTAAAGGCCAAAATATGCGTTCATTTATCTAAAAGATTTAACTTAAGCATTTTGAATTGTAGTCTTGGCAAATGCATTAGATTTATCTGTTAATTCACATTAGTAAAGCTTTTAGAACAGCAATTTAATCCCTGATACATATGTGCACTTACTATATATTTTTAAAGAATCCCTTATCATACCAATTTGTTTCTGTAATGAAATATGGATAGATTTCATATGTTTTTTTTGTGTGTAATTTGCTCACATTAACATAATTACTGTGACTCTTTACATTAGACCTAATTAGGAGGTAGTTCTGCTAACCTCTAATTATCATCTAATAAATAAGTAAATTAAAGCAAAAAATTCAGATAATTGTTAAACTGGAAAAGTGGCCTTTTTCCTAAATGAGCTCTTTTGTTTTCCCCTTCTATGTCACTTCTAATAATATTCTACCCTGAGACTGTCTTTATTTTCATGAATTTACAAAGTCTTATATATGAATGACTTCCAAATATAGATGTTGTCATTGCATTTCAGGCCCATTTATACAACTACTTTTTAACAGGCATTACTTTATGGTTTCCCATGAGTACATTAAACTACAATGTCTATAACTAAAAGCACTTATTTTCCTCCAAAACACATTTTCCTCCAAAACACACTAGGATCTATCTTCAATTTTTTTTTCTTCTCAAACAATATATTGGGTTTTCAGTCCATTTTTTTCCACTTTATTAGCAACTTTTGTACCTACCCTCTCTTTTCATGTCCACTGGTACTTTCTAACTTCAAACAATCATTTCTTAGCTGGACTGTAGTATGGTCTCATAACTAGCATCAGTGTATATGCTCCAAAACTTGGTAGAGAAATTATTCTCAAGCTAATAACTACAACAATGAAGTTGTGATCCCTATTATCTCTTAACTTCAAATTATTTATCAGTTGCTTAGTGTGGTCTGTTAGTGTGAAAAATCCTTACTATAGTATGAATATTTCACCAGAAACTGGTCCTTCCCTAATTCTATAGATTCTATACAATTATTGTCTTCAGAATGTATTTCCATACACTTGAGATATCAATTAAAAGGAACTACTTTCTTATCCCAAACTACCTGTTTTGTATGTATTCCTATACTACTGAATCCGTATTTCAACACTGGATACATTTCTAATAGATTTCCAGTCCAAATAAAATTTGGTGCCCATTTCTTTGTGTGTCAATTGAAATCATTAAATTAAATTAAAAAATTACCGGCACGTTCTATGAAGCCAATATTACACTAATACCAAAACCGAATAAGGACAACACAAAAAAGGAAAACTATAGGCCGATCTCCCTAATGAACACTGATGCAAAAATCCTCAATAAAATTTTAGCTATCAGAATCCAACAATGTATCCATAAAATAATTCACCACGACCAAGTTGGATTCATTCCAGGGGCACAAGGATGGTTTAACATCCGAAAATCAATCAACGTTATCCAACACATCAACAAAAAGAAATATAAAAACCATATGATAATATCAATAGATGCTGAGAAAGCTTTCGACAAAGTGCAACACCCATTCATGATAAAAGCCCTTGAAATTCTTGGGATACAAGGAACATACCTCAACATCATAAAGGCCATCTATGACAAGCCAACAGCCAGTATCATTCTCAATGGTGAAAAGCTGAAAGCAATTCCATTAAGATCTGGAACAAGACAAGGATGTCCACTCTCACCACTGCTTTTCAATATAATACTGGAAGTCCTAGCCAGAGCAATAAGACAAGAGAAAGACATCCAAGGAATCCAAATAGGAAAAGAAGAAGTCAAACTATCACTATTTGCAGATGATATGATAATATACATAGAGAACCCCAAAATCTCCACAGAAAACTAATTCAACTCATCAATCAATTCAGTAAAGTGGCAGGATACAAAATCAACACGCAAAAGTCAGTAGCCTTCCTATACACAAACAATAAATCTGAAGAAGAAATAAAAAAAAAAAACCCTTTTATTATTGAAACAAAAAAAAATCAAATATTTGGAATAAATCTAACAAAAAGAGGTAAAGGACCTATTACAAAGAAAACTATAAAACACTTTTAAAAGAAATAGAAGAAGACACAAAGAAATGGAAAGACATCCCCTGCTCATGGATTGGAAGAATAAACATTATTAAAATGGCATCCTACCAAAAGCAATATACAGATTCAATGCTATTCCAATCAAAATCTCAATGGCATTCTTCAAAGAAATAGAACAATTATTGATTAAATTCATATGGAATCACCAAAAACCCTGAATAGCCAAAGCTCTACTGAAAAAAAAAGAAGGAAATGGAGGCATCACACTCCCAGACTTCAAACTATACTACAAAGCCATAATCATCAAAACTGCATGGTATTGGAACAAGAACAGACATACAGACCAATGGAATCGAATAGAAAATCCAGAAATAACCCACAGATTTATGGTCAACTAATCTTTGACAAAGGAGCAAGACTATGCATTGGAGCAAGAAAGTTTGTTCAAAAATGGTGCTGGGAAAACTGGGTCGCTACATGCAAAAGAATGAAGCTTGACCACTACCTCACACCATACCCTAAATCAACTCAAAATGGATTAAAGAACTAGACATAAGACACTGAAACCATAAAATATATAGAAGGAAATATAGGCGAAACACTACGTGATTTGCACATCAAAGACATCTTTAGACACACCACCCAAGCAGTGTAGTGAAGGCAAAGAAAACATCTGGGACTACATCAAATTAAAGAGCTTCTGCACAGCAAAAGAGACAATAACAAACAAAGAGAAACCCCACCCAACTGGGAGAACATTTTTGCACCCAACACTAATGATAAAGGACTGATCACAAAAATCTGCAAAGAGCTGATGCGACTCAACAACAACAAATAAAATAATCCAGTCAGAAAATGGGCAGAAGAGCTAAAAAGAAACTTCTCTGAAGAAGAAATGCAAATGGCCAACAGGCATATGAAAAATGTTCAACATCACTTGTCATCAGGGAAATGCAAATCAAAACTACCATGAGATACCATCTCACACCAGTGAGAATGGCACATATTAAAAAAAAATAGCAACAACAAATGTTGGCGAGGGTGTGGAGAAAAAGGAACTCTTCTGCACTGTTGGTGGGAGTGCAAACTGGTCCAACCACTATGGAGAGCTGTGTGGAGATTTCTTGTCCTATACATAGAGCTTCCATATGATCCAGCAATTCCACTCCTAGCTATTTACCCAAAGGACACAGAAACATCAATTCCAAAGAGCCCCTGCACCCTATGTTTATAGCAGCACTGCTTACAAGAGCTAAGCTTTGGAAACAACCCAAATGCCCAAAAATAGATGACTTGATCAAGAAGATGTGTACATATATACCATGGAATATTACTCAGCATTCAAAAAAGATAAACACATGCAATTTGCAGCAACATGGATGGCGCTGGAAGGGATCATGCTCAGGAATAAGCCAAAAAGAAAAAGAAAAATACCGGATGGTCTCACTCATAGCAGGAATCTAGAAAACTTAAATAAGGGACCAGGAAAATGAATATAAGAAAGTGAAAATCAAAATCAACAAAAAACTATGAACCGAGACACTTTTGGGGGTGGGGGGCGGGAGGGAAGGATTGGGGTCAGAATGGGGCATTGCAATTGTATGGGGGAATATAAAAATAAAATTTAAAAAAAAATAATTAAAAAATTAATTTCATGATAAAAAACATAATTTGCATATTCTCTAAACTTCCTTGCCATTTAATTACTATAAGCCTACCGAAAGCTGGAATCATACCTATCTCTGATTATGTTTCCATATTCCATTGCTTAGAATTAAATATAAAACCACATACCAAGCCTTCTGATATCACAGATGAAATAATGCAAACAAAAATGTATTAATGCATTTAACAAACA
>NW_023604972.1:74271771-74299227 GCF_014898055.3 Talpa occidentalis
AAAATACACTCATATTTGAGGAAATAACATTGAATAAAAAGTTTGTCGTGTACCTTGATTTATTTATTTTTATTTCCAAGAGTATCCATTATGGGCCTCCCCGGTGCCTCAGTGGTTGACCGCTAGGTGCGAAGCTGCCCGCGCCTCTGCGGTGCGGTTCGATCCCCGGCTGCTCCCCGGCCACCAGAGTAGGGTCCCACATGGCGCGCAGACTTCTCCTGCCACCCACTGCTCCCCTCAGCAGTGTACTTCAGTCCTTCTCCTGCTCTGCTGCCTGCTCTGGCTCTGGTGAATTATCTCACCCTCCCGCACTTCTGACTGTACCCAGTGCATATATAAACAAAACAACAACAAATTAATTAATAAATAAAACATGCCTCTATTAAAAAAAAAAAAGTATCCATTTTGTTGAAAATTTGTGCTGTTCACCAGAAGTCAGGAAGTGGTACACCCTTACTGACCCTCTAGTACTTGAGCTCATTTATTATATATAATTTTATTTGGTACATTCAAGAAAGTTACTGTCTTAATTAATAAATTGAAGCCAAGTAAATTAAGGTTGATAATGGAAAATAACCTACAAAGAGAATTTGACTTGCCTCAGAGTCACATTTCTCATCCTCCTTAGAGGCCTCCCTGGTGGTACAGGGGTTAAAATCATAGCATTATCAAGCTATGCCCAGCCACTGTGGCCTGAGTTCAATCCCAAGCCAAAGAGTTAACCCACATATGGCTCAGCAGACCTCTCCTGTCTTTTCCACTGCTACCCTTAGCAGTATATTTTAGTAGAGCCACCTGTTTAGTTCCTTATTCTGGTATTTGGTGAATCCTCTCACCCCTTGCACCTTTGCCATACACCCAAGTTCTTCTGTAAATAAATAAATAAATAAATTCATAAATAAATAAAGAGTTTTTAAAAAGCAAAAAAACAAACAAAAAAGAAAGATTCACCTCTTTATGTTTGTCTCTTCTTTTACCAAAATGGCTTCATGGGTTGCTTGACAAACTTTGTGATTGAAGTTTGGGAATTATAATTTTTTTTTTTTTTTGGTAAGGAAATAAAGATGTACACGAAATTTGAATGATCTACTATGTTATAGTGAAGGAGCAGCCACCTGTGATACATTATTCAACCCTTCCCCTTTTCATGTGTTTTCCAGCCATCCAGATGGACTCATGTTGTAGAATAATCATAAAATTGTAAAAAGTCCAGCCTCTGAATAAACACATAGAGGAAAACTGACTCTTAACATATATCAAAATGTTTCAAGTAAAGAGAAGTACAATTATATGTGAAATTGTGAGGTTGTACCAATATATTGCCTTTAGAAGTTCACTGAATCAAAAACTGTAACTGATTAATGGCATCAATAATAATATTTGCATTGGCTAACATGAGGAATTGGGGCTAAGTCTAGAGACATTAGTTTAGGAGCCTTTCTGGTGGCACAAGGGGTTAAGTCTCATCACTATCCACAGCTATCCACAGCTACTGCAACATGAGTTGGATCCCTGGCCAGGGATGCAGCAGACATGGTGCAGCAGACATATCCTGTCTCACTGCTGTTCTCCTCAGCAGTGTATTTCAGTCAATACACCTGTTCTGCTCCCTGCTCTGGTGAATCTTCTCACCCCCGCCCCTCTGCACTTCTGGCCTACACACCAGCTCTTGCATGCATATAAACAAAATAAATCTTTAAAAAAATAAAAAAAACAAAAACAAAGAGAAACCCCACCAACTGGGAGAACATTTTTGCACCCAACACTAATGATAAAGGACTGATCACAAAAATCTGCAAAGAGCTGATGAGACTCAGCAACAACAAAGAAAATAATCCAGTCAAAAAATGGGCAGAAGAGCTAAAAAGAAACTTCTCTGAAGAGGAAATGCAAATGGCCAACAGACATATGAAAAAATGTTCAACATCACTTGTAATCAGGGAAATGCAAATCAAAACTACCATGAGATACCATCTCACACCAGTGAGAATGGCACATATTAAAAAAACTAGCAACAACAAATGTTGGCGAGGATGTGGAGAAAAAGGAACTCTTGTGCACTGTTGGTGGGAGTGCAAACTGGTCCAACCACTATGGAGAGCTGTGTGGAGATTTCTGGACCTACTAAACATAGAGCTTCCATATGATCCAGCAATTCCACTCCTAGGTATTTACCCAAAGGACACAGAAACATCAATTCCAAAGAGCACCTGCACTCCTATGTTTATAGCAGCACTGTTTACAATAGCTAAGCTTTGGAAACAACCCAAATGCCCAAAAATAGATGACTGGATCAAGAAGATGTGGTACATATATACCATGGAATATTACTCAGCATTCAAAAAAGATAAACACATGCAATTTGCAGCAACATGGATGGCACTGGAAGGGATCATGCTCAGTGAAATAAGCCAAAAAGAAAAAGAAAAATACCGGATGGTCTCACTCATAGCAGGAATCTAGAAAACTTAAATAAGGGACCAGGAAAATGAATATAAGAAAGTGAAAATCAAAGTCAACAAAAAACTATGAACCAGAGACACTTTTTGGGGGCGGGGGGAAAGGATTGGGGTCAGAATTGGGCGTTTGCAATTGTATGGGGAATATAAAAATAAAATTTAATATTTAAAAAAAAAAAAATAAAAAAAAATAAAAAAAAAACATGTTTAGAAAATACCCACTTACGGATTGAATATATTTAGATCATGTAAGCAGACATTTATAAGTATTGTAGATAACTGGGAAATATGTACGGATTAGATAATTTTTGGTAATCTGATTTCCCAAAATTTAATTTTATTTAAGTATCATAGACATTGCTGTCGTATTATCTCTCTTGTTCGGCTTCTTTATGAAATATGACTTCTCAGCTCTTCTCTTTTAAATGTCAGTCATCTAGGCCTCCCCGGTGGCGCAGCGGTTGAGCGCTGGGTTGCAAAGCTGCGCGCAGCCTCTGCAGCGCTGGTTCCATCCCCGACCGCTGGGCGAGGGTTCCACATGGTGTGCCGACCTCTCCTGCCGCCCACTGCTCCCCTCAGCAGTGTACTCCGTCACTCTGCCTGTTCTGCTCACCGCTCTGGCTCACCCTCCCATGCTTCTGACTGTACCCAGTGCTTGTATAAATAAATAAATAAATCTTTAGAAAACAAACAAACAAACAAAAAACCGAAAACAAATGCCAGACAGCTACCTTCCCCAAAACAAAACCAAGGGAAGTGAAACCCAAAGATGAATGTGTAGGTCTTTATTTAGCTATATGACACCCATTTCATATCAGTCTTTTCCAATGTGACTTAAAGAATGGGAGGTGACTCCTTTAGGAAATATTGAGTCTACCCACATGTTTATGTTTTAACCTACAGATAGGGAGAAATAATTACAATCTCAACATTTCTAGAAAATCCACCTTTCAACTAGAGAAAGATTTTTAAAATACAGTGTTTGAAGTATAATTTCATGAAATCTTAGTGCCCTATTTCCTAAAAATTTTTCATCAACTACAACAACCAAAAAAAAAAAAAAAAGAAAGAAAGAAAGAAAGAAAAGAAAACTGGGCCTCTCTGGTGTTGCAAGAGGTTAAGTCACAGCACTATGAAACTATCTGCAGCCACTGCAGCATAAGTTTTATCCCTGGCCACCCAGGGAGGTGATCCATATGGAACAGCAGACCTCTCCTGCCTTGTCCGCCGCTCCCCTCAAGTGTATTTTAGCCAATATGCCTATTTTGCTCCCCTCTCTGTTTCTGGTGGATTCTCTACCCAACCCTCCCCCACACACACCTTTCACCTGTACTCCAGTTCTTGTATGCATAAATAAATAAATCTTTAAAAAAAAAGAAAAAAATTGGTAGTAAATGAAAGCTAAACCATTATTCTATTACCATCATTACCATCTATTACCATCAGTTATATTCCAATATAACTGATGTTGGAATGAGTGTCATGAACATTTCCAGATGGGATTTTTATACCCCAGAACTAAGTTGCCTGCTGTGTTAGGGGAGGTAATGGGTCATTCAGGCTTCCAATATTAAGTAAGAGCCTTCTAAAAACTCGAAATGTGGAGTTCTGGGGAAGAGCAGAGTTTGCTTGCTGTGTGTAAATTCTTTCCCAAGACTAAGGAAAAAGAAAAGGGTGAAACAATTGATAATCTTTTCTTAGTTTGTTCCTTTTTTCTAAACTCCATTATGACTGTTAAGCCAATATATTCCCTTTCAACTGTGGTATAATTGAGGAGTAGAGGGCAAGGTGAAAACAGTTATCTCTCCTGCTAGTTTATTTCAAAGTATTAAAGAAACTCATCCCGTTGAAAATATAATGCAGAAAAGAAATCTTGGTTGTGATGCATTAAATGATTATCATAAATCACCACTATCAAATCAGACTCATACATTAATTTTTATTGTTAATGCCACAGGAATAATTATGTCCTCTATTGCTACTCCCCCTTTATTTTGCATATAACTTGGTCCAATGTACAAGATACTGTAGATATACTCTTCATGTAGTATAGAATATCTTTAAGGTCATTTTTATTGTATTACATTCCCTAAAACTACTTCATATGCTTCCTCACATCCTCAGCAGAATTAATTATTCCTTCCCCTTGTGTTTCATTAAACCCTGTTCAAAATCCTAGAAGACAGCTTTTAATTTAATTTTATGATTAATTGTGAATTTTGGATATCCTTTCTGTTAAAATGATAATCATTGTCAATCATAACAAACAAATATGCACAATTCCATATTTATAAATAAATACTACTCTATTTGTTTAGAAATGTATAACATTATTTTATAAATCACATGCATTTTAAATGGAAATTTAGCAATAGATTTTGAAAGTAAACTGACATAATTTTATTTATTTATTTATTTATTTTTAAAAAGATTTATTTATTTATTTATACAAGCACTGGGTACAGTCAGAAGCGCGGGAGGGTGAGAGAATTCACCAGAGCCAGAGCGGGGAGCAGAACAGGCAGAAGGACCGAAGTACACTGCTGAGGGGAGCAGCGGGTGGCAGGAGAGGTCTGCGTGCCATGTGGGACCCTCACCCAGTGGCCGGGGAGCAGCCGGGATTGAACCGGCACTGCAGAGGCTGCGGGCAGCTTCGCAGCCCAGCGCTCAACCGCTGTGCCACCAGGGAGGCCCAAACTAACATAATTTTAAATCATGCTTTTAAAGATTTTAAAGATATGAATATCATGAATTTTATTATATGACATAATAAACAATGTCTGATCCTGTAAAATATAATTTAATTTATCTCCATCTCTTGATAACAATTTATTGAAATCATCCTCTTTTAAGCAATATGCAGTTGAAAATATATGATTTAAAAATATATGCAGTTGAAAATATATGAGTTAAAAATATTTAAGCTCACCTAACTACTAATTATGTTTATATTTTCTTTTAAATTATTTCAAAAACTGCATTTGTTATAGATGACTGCTGTTTGATGGTATTGACATGAAATTGAGCAAAATCTTGCAAAAAAAGAAAGAAAGAAATTAGTGTTCTGGAGAATTCTTCATGTTTTTGTCACTCGATATAATTTTGATAAAAATAATACATATGAGTTAAATACTATGATTTTTTAATAAAAGATATTTTTCATGGAAATAAAATAATCATTCAACATATAACATGCACAAGACCCCATACCTGTTATTACTTTATCAGGCATAAGAGTTTTTATTTTTAAAGCAAATATTTTAAAGTGGGGCAGAGGAGTAATGCCTATTTTTTAAAATGAATATCATGATATAAATGCTAATATTATGTCTAGAATTATAAAATGAAAATATACTAAACTATTTATATATGTGATATATATACATATAATATATATTGCATATATATCTCCTAATATATACCAGAATAGGCTTTAAACAAATATTGATGGGAATTCTCATGGAGCCACCAAAAACCCCAAATTGCCAAAGCTCTCTTGAAAAAAAAAAAAGAGGGGATTGGAGGTATCACACTCCCAGACTTCAAAGTACACTACAAAGCCATAATAATCAAAATGACATGGTATTGGAAGAAGAACTGACACACGGACCAATGGAATTGAATAGAAAATCCAGAAATTAACCAACAGATTTATGGTGAACTAATCTTTGACAAAAGAGCAAAAGATATGCAATGAAGCAAATAAAGTTTGTTCAATAAATGGTGCTGGTAAAACTGGGTCACTACATGCAAAAAGAATGAAACTTGACTAATACCTCACACCATGCACAAAAACCAACTTAAAATGGATTAAAGAATTAGACATAAGACCTGAAACCATAATATATAGAAAGAAATAAAGATGAAACACTACATGACATACACCTCAGTAACATCTTTAAAGTCACATCACCCAAAGCAGTGATAGTGAAGGCAAAGATGAACAGCTGGTACTACATCAAATCAAAGAGCTTTTGTACAGCAAAAGAGACAGTAACAAAACGAAGAGACACCCCACGGACTGGGAGAAAATATTTGCACACAACACTAATGATAAAGAACTGATCACAAAAATCTACAAAACAGCAGATGAGATTCAACAAAAACAATGTAAAAATCCATTCAAAAAATGGGCAGAAGAGCTAAAAAGAAACTTCTCCAAACAGAAAATGCAAATGGCCAACAGGCATAAGAAAAAATAGTCAACATCACTTGTAATCATGGAAATGCAAATCAAAACTACCATGAGATAACATTTTACACCAGTGAGAATGGCACATATTAAAACAAACAAACAAACAAAAACTAGCAACAACAAATGTTGGTGAGGATGTGGAGAAAAAGGAACTCTCCTGTACTGATGGTGGGGATGCAAAATGGTCCAACCACTATGGAAAGCTGGGTGAAGATTCCTCAACCTACTGAAGATGGAGTTCCATATTATCCAGCAATTTCACTCCTAGGTATTTGCCCAAAGGACACAGAAACACTAAGTCAAAAGGGCATCTGCACCCCTATGTATAAGGCAGCACTATTTACAGTAGCTAAGCTATGGAAACAACCCAAATGCCCAAAAATAGATGACTGGATTAAGAAGATGTGGTACATATATACAATGGAATATTACTCAGCAATCAAAAAAGATAAACTCATGCAATTTGCAGCAACATGGATGGAGTTGGAAGGGATCATGCTCAGCGAAATAAGCCAGAAAGAAAAAGAAAAATATCAGATGGTCTCACTCATAGCAAGAATTTAAAAAACCTAAATAAGGGACCAGGACAAAACCTAATTATAATAAAGTAAAAAATCAAAATCAACAATCAACTATAAACCAGAGATACACTATGGTGGGGGAGGGAAGAAGGGAGTAGGATCAAAAAAAGGGGGGCAGGAATGTATGGGAATGTATGAAAATGATGTAAAATGTATTAAAAATAAACAATAAACATTAAAAAAGAAAACATTTTACTAGATCCAAGAAAAAATGTAGAATTATTCATATTTTTCTAATACTGTTAATAATTTATTGTCTCTTTAATCCATTTAAAGTACATTTATGTATATGGTGTGATGTAAGCATCCAACTTATATATTTCCCCAAATAAAACTCTCAGCTATCAAAAAAATAATCTTAACTATATAAAATTTTAAGTAAAAATTAAAAAGATACTCTGGAAAATATAATGACTTAGTAGATTAAATTTGTTCAATTTTATTATAAAAAACATTTTATTTTCAAATATATATAATCTCAGCTATATGCATATTCCCAATCAGGAAGTTTTACCTGAGAATATGTCCTAAGAAATGATACATTTTTAATTACAGAAATCAAGATCAGATAGCTTTATTGGATTTTTTTAATGTATTGTTTATTGTCTATTTTGTCACACTGATATCCTTCTTATAATTGATTTTATTGGATAACTAAAACATACTGGATATTCAATGTTATAACTTTAAAAAAATATAGAAGTATCATTGGTTTATATAGTGTATATATTACCAGTATAAAGTATTATAATCAAAATCTGTTATAGGCCAACTGCAACGCTAAAAGAATAATTCCACCCTTTACCAAAATTTGACCACTTTACCCAATATAAACTTCTTTTTTAAGACAGTTTTTTTTTTAAGTTATTTATTCATGCATACAAGAACTGGGGTACAGGCCTGAGGTGTGAGGGGTAAGAGGATTCACCTGAGACAGAGTGGGGAACAGAACAGGCAGATCTACTGAAATACACTGCTGAGGGGAGCCGCAGGCAGCTCAGGAGAGGTCTGCTGCACATTTTGAATCACGTCCCTGGCAGGAATCAAACTCATGCTGCAGTGGCTGTGGATATCTTCATCATGCTGCATCTTACGCCTTGTGCCAACAGGGAGGCCCCTCAACCTTCTTTTCTAATTTGATCTTATTGCCTAAAATTTCATTTACTTATTTTATTTAGATAATTTCCATTGTGAGTGAATGCATATGCATACTTTTTTTATTTATTATCTAAGACTGTTGACAACTCATGACTATTGTAATTAATGCTGTGATGAACTCAGGGATTCATATATCCAGTTATCCAGTGGGATAACGAACAAAAGGAATTTCTAATTTTATTTTTTTAAAGGAAATTCCATAATGGGAGTAAGAATTTACATTTCCACTGACAGAATAGAAGTGTTTCCTTCTCTCCACAGCCACAATGAAAACAACATGTGTTGTTTCTTATCTTTTAATGGTGTCCATGCTCACAGGTTTGAGGTAGTGTCCCACTGGATTGGTGTACATTCCATAATAATCAATGATGAATGTCATTATGTTTTTAAAAATTATCATGATATTTTGTGACACAGTTTTTAAAAATATCACTATTCTTATATTTGAACAAGGAAATAGTTGTATCTTTGGAAAAATCAAGTTATCACATTTTTTTTTCCTTGCCTTCAAAGACCTATTTATTTATGCACACAAGAACTGGGGCACAGGTCAGAGAAACAGGGAGTGAGAGGATTCATCAGAGACAGATGGGGAACAGAACATACAGACTGACTGAAATACACTGCTGAGGGTAGCTGCGGGCGAGACAGAGAGGTCTTCCTTGCCAGTTGGGTTTCTCCCTGGTCCGCCCGGGGATCGGACTTGTGCTGCAGAGGCTGCGGACTGCTTCACAGTGTGGTGCTCAAACCCTTGAGCCATCAGGGAGGCCAAGTTATCACAATTTTTTTTTAACTTGATGTGTAACCATCAAGGAATATAATTGTCAAAAACATATTTTAGATTCTGAAATCAATCTAAAAAATCTTAATGATTTCATAGCCTAGTTTGTGTAACTACATTAACTGATTCTCCAAAGCAGGTGATATATTTTATCAAGTATTTTTAATATCTTAAATTTCACTCAGTGCTATTTCAATTTGAGTCATTTAAAAAAAAACAGTGTGGGCGGAGCAACATGGCGGCGAGGAGACGCTGCGAGTAAGATCTCCCATTAAAAAAAGTTAATAGGGAGGAAAAGCGGCAGGTCCCAGTGAGAACTGGGACACAGAAGATAAACGGACGACTCCAGCAAACTGCCCGAAGAAGAAAGTTGCCATAAAAGAGGATGAGAAGGGAGGGAAGCGCAGAACCCTGCTCCCCTCCCCCGCCCACAGAGGCGGCACTCTCCGACCGGCAGAGAGGAGGGAAACAACAAACCAAAACGGCCAACAAGAAAAACGGACACAGCAAGCGGGACTGTGAGTGGAAAGGAACTATTGCAGCCACCACACCCCGTGAACGGGAGCTGAGGCGAACCCTGCAGGATCCGCCCCGGAGGTGAGCTCCAGGCGCCATTAAAGAGAGCCCCGCCCCCCAGGAGGAGACCAGCACCAGCACACAGCCCCGGCCGCCCGGTAAGCTTGCGCGGAAAGTGGCGCGGATCCAGACCGGATCGCAGCTGCCCAGGTCCCCGCGCCTGCGACCTAGGCTTGCGGGGAGACAGCAGAGGCCCTCCCTGAGTGAGCAGGAACAAGGCACCCAGGCAGGGGAGCGGGATTCAAAAGGCGCCATTCCCGCGTCACTGATCTGGGCTACAGCCCGCGTCCTGGAACTGAGGGCTTTGGAACTGAGACCCGGGCACGAAATTAGGGGCGCGGGTTCCCCACGACGGTGGGGCACAAGGCAGACACAGCACCCCAAAGCCGTTGAGGTGTACCCTACCATCCCCGCTCTGCTCCCTGTCCCACGGGGTGGAAAATCAGCTCCCCAAGGGCTCTGGGAGAGATCTCTGGCGCCACCTAGCGACTTGACCCCAGCACAGGCTACTGAAGAAGCTAGTGGCCAGCTGGGGAGTTAGCCCACACCTGGCTCCTTCCGAACAAGTAGTCTGAGCCCACAAGGAGAGCGAGCACCCACAGCCGGGGCAGACCAGGCGCGCAGAAGAGTGTGCCTGAGACCAGACGCGCAGGGAGTGTGTCCCACATCACCATTTTAGAACAGGGACATTTCTTCAGTAAAGACTACCTGCAGAAGGCTTCCTCAGGAGCCAGAGGCTGCTTGAAACTGACAGTTGACTCCTGGAAGAACCAGAGGGGAACAGAGAAGCCCACCCAAGATGCCGGCCAGTCCCAACAACACAGTGTCCCAACACATACGGCAAATTAGAAAACAGACAGTAGGGAGGAGAAGAACCACACGCAACCTAGCAACTCTCCAGAGAAAAAGCACACCACAAAAAGAAAGCCAGCCCCCAGATTGCAAAGACAATAACTTGGAAGAATTTCTGAGCCTTCCAGAAAGAGAATTTAAAATTGCCGTGATTAAAAAACTGACAGAAGTCATAAAGGAAAACAATGATAAGGGAAAAATAATCAACGATCAGAAGAATGCAATTGAGTCCCTAGAGAGGGAAAACAATGGTCAGAAGAAAGAAAATGAGTCCCTAAAGAGGGAAGTAAAAGAAATGCAGGAGATCAAAGAATTAATGGAAGAACTAAAGAATTCTGGAAAAGCAATGAAAGCAGAATAGATGAAATGGAAGAACGAATAAGTAATCTTGAAGACACAGAAATAAAAAGAACCAAAACAGAAAAGGAAAGAGAAGTACGAAGGAAAAAGAACGAAGAAAGACTTCGGGAACTATCTGACTCCATGAGGAAAGGAAATATAAGAGTTATAGGAATACCAGAAGGAGAGGAGAGAGATGTAGGAACAGAGAAAATATTCAAAGAGATAATTGAAGAGAACTTCCCAAATGTGAAGGAGCTGAAAATTGATATACAAGAAGCAATAAGAACACCAAACTTCCACGACGAAAGGAAAAATACAGCAAGACACATAATAGTAAAGCTCCCAAGAATCCAGGACAAGGAAAAAATAATGAAGTTGGCAAGAGGGAAGAAACAGATAACATTCAAAGGAAAACCAATCAGGCTGACATCAGACTTCTCCGAAGAAACACTACGGGCAAGGAGAGAGTGGAGGGACATAGTCAACAGACTCCAAGAAAACAGATGCCAACCAAGAATACTCTATCCCGCAAAGCTCTCCTTCCTCTTTGAAGAAAGAATATGGACCTTCCCAGACAAACAGAAACTCCGGAATTTCATTGCAACTAAACCCCCACTCCAAAAAATACTACAAGGAGTCCTAAAGCCAGAACCTCAGAGGGACGAATAACAATGAAAGAAGGCCAAAAAAAAAAGTTATTAAAAGAATAAATAAATAAAATCAAAGGAAAGACAAACACAATGGCAAATACAGATGTTAACATATCAATATTAACTCTAAATGTAAATGGACTAAACTCTTCAATAAAAAGACACAGAGTGGCAGCCTGGATTAAGAAACAAAACCAACCTTTTGCTGTCTCCAGGAAACACATTTAGCTACAAAAGATAAAAATAGGCTCAAAGTTAAAGGATGGAAAACAATCCTACAAGCAAATGGACCAAAAAAGAAAGCAGGAACAGCTATACTTATATCAGATAAAACAGATTTCAAACTCAAAAAGATAAAAAGAGACCCAATGGTCACTACATTATGATCAAGGGGACAATACTTCAAGAAGAAATAACACTCATTAACATATACTCACCAAACGAAGTAGCACCAAAATATATCAGACAACTGTTGTCCTCTCTGAAAACAGACATCAGAGAAAACACATACGTAGTGGGAGACTTCAACACACCACTATCAACAATGGATAGATCAACAAGACAAAAAAATAAGTAAAGAAACCAAAGCTCTAAATAAGGACCTAGAGCAATTAGGCTTAACAGACATCTATAGAACACTAAACCCCAAAAAAACGGAGTACACATTTTTCTCAAGCGCACACGGATCATTCTCCAGGATCGATCACATACTGGGGCACAAGACAAACATCAACAGATACACCAAGATTGAAATCATATCAACCATCTTTTCTGACCATGAAGGCATCAAACTAGAAATAAACCATAAAAAGAAGGCAAGGAACTTTCCTACCTCATGGAGATTAAAAACCACACTACTGGAAGACCATTGGACTAATGAGGAGATCAAAGAAGAAATTAAAAAATTTTTGAATTGAACGACAAGGAGGACACTAATATCCTAAATGTATGGGATGCAGCAAAAGCAGTAATAAGAGGAAAATATATAGCAATAGAAGCTCACATCAAGAAACAAGAAAGAACGCAAAGAAACAACCTCATCTCGAAGCTCAAAGATCTAGAAAAAGAACAACAAAAAACCCCAAAACCAGTAGAAGAAAAGAAATAATAAAACCAAAGCAGAAATAAATGAAATTGAAACTAAAAAAACAATCCAAAAGATCAATGAAACCAAGAGCTGTTTTTTTGAAAAAATCAATAAAATAGACAAACCCCTAGCCAGGCTCACAAAGGAAAAAAGGGAGAAAGCACAAATAAACAGGATCATCAATGAAAGAGGAGAAATCACAACGGACACAGCAGAAATCAAAAGAATAATCAGTAACTACTATGAACAGTTATATGGAAACAAGTTTAACAATCTAGAGGAGATGGACAAATTCCTACAACTCTACAATCACCCAAAGCTAGATAAAGAAGAAATAGAACACCTAAACAGACCAATTACAATTAGCGAAATTGAAATGGTAATAAAAAAACTCCCCAAAACAAAAGCCCAGGACCTGATGGATTTACAAATGAATTCTACCAAACATTCAGAGACGAATTAGTGCCTATCCTTCACAAACTCTTCCAAAAAATTGAGAAGGAAGGGACAATACCAAACACGTTTTATGAAGCCAACATTACACTAATACCAAAACCGAACAAGGACAACACAAAAAAGGAAAACTACAGGCCAATCTCCCTAATGAACACTGATGCAAAAATCCTCAATAAAATTTTAGCTATCAGAATCCAACAATGTATCCATAAGATAATTCACCACGACCAAGTTGGATTCATTCCAGGGGCACAAGGATGGTTTAACATCCGAAAATCAATCAACGTTATCCAACACATTAACAAAAAGAAATATAAAAACCATATGATAATATCAATAGATGCTGAGAAAGCTTTCGACAAAGTGCAACACCCATTCATGATAAAAGCTCTTGAAATTCTGGGGATACAAGGAACATACCTCAACATCATAAAGGCCATCTATGACAAGCCAACAGCCAGTATCATTCTCAATGGTGAAAAGCTGAAAGCATTTCCATTAAGATCTGGAACAAGACAAGGATGTCCACTCTCACCATTGCTTTTCAATATAATACTGGAAGTCCTAGCCAGGGCAATAATACAAGAGAAAGACATCCAAGGAATCCAAATAGGAAAAGAAGAAGTCAAACTATCACTATTTGCAGACGATATGATATTATACATAGAGAACCCCAAAAACTCCACAGAAAAGCTAATTCAACTCATCAATCAGTTCAGTAAAGTGGCAGGATACAAAATCAACACGCAAAAGTCAGTAGCCTTCCTATACACAAACAATAAATCTGAAGAAGAAGAAATCAAAAAGACCATCCCTTTTGTTATTGAAACAAAAAAAATCAAATATTTGGGAATAAATCTAACAAAAGAGGTAAAGGACCTATACAAAGAAAACTATAAAACACTGTTAAAAGAAATAGAAGAAGACACAAAGAAATAGAGAGACATCCCCTGCTCATGGATTGGAAGAATAAACATTATTAAAATGGCCATCCTACCAAAAGCAATATACAGATTCAATGCTATTCCAATCAAAATTTCAATGTCATTCTTCTAAGAAATAGAACAATTATTGATCAAATTCATATGGAATCACCAAAAACCCCGAATAGCCAAAGCTCTCCTGAAAAAAAAAGAAGGGAATGGAGGCATCAGACTCCCAGACTTCAAACTATACTACAAAGCCATAATCATCAAAACTGCATGGTATTGGAACAAGAACAGACATACAGACCAATGGAATCGAATAGAAAATCCAGAAATAAACCCACAGATTTATGGTCAACTAATCTTTGACAAAGGAGCAAAGAATATGCATTGGAGCAAAGAAAGTTTGTCCAATAAATGGTGCTGGGAAAACTGGGTCGCTACATGCAAAAGAATGAAGCTTACCACCACCTCACACCATACACAAAAATCAACTCAAAATGGATTAAAGAACTAGACATAAGACCTGAAACCATAAAATATATAGAAGGAAATATAGGCGAAACACTACGTGATATGCACATCAAAGACATCTTTACAGACACATCACCCAAAGCAGTGATAGTGAAGGCAAAGATAAACAGCTGGGACTACATCAAATTAAAGAGCTTTTGCACAGCAAAAGAGACAATAACAAAAACAAAGAGAAACCCCACCAACTGGGAGAACATTTTTGCACCCAACTCTAATGATAAAGGACTGATCACAAAAATCTGCAAAGAGCTGATGAGACTCAACAACAACAAAGAAAATAATCCAGTCAAAAAATGGGCAGAAGAGCTTAAAAGAAACATCTCTGAAGAGGAAATGCAAATGGCCAACAGGCATATGAAAAAATGTTCAACATCACTTGTCATCAGGGAAATGCAAATCAAAACTACCATGAGATACCATCTCACACCAGTGAGAATGGCACATATTAAAAAAACTAGCAACAACAAATGTTGGCGAGGGTGTGGAGAAAAAGGAACTCTTCTGCACTGTTGGTGGGAGTGCAAACTGGTCCAACCACTGTGGAAAGCTGTATGGAGATTTCTGGACCTACTAAACATAGAGCTTCCATATGATCCAGCAATTCCACTCCTAGGTATTTACCCAAAGGACACAGAAACATCAATTCCAAAGAACACCTGCACCCCTATGTTTATAGCAGCACTGTTTACAATAGCTAAGCTTTGGAAACAACCCAAATGCCCAAAAATAGATGACTGGATCAAGAAGATGTGGTACATATATACCATGGAATACTACTCAGCATTCAAAAAAGATAAACACATGCAATTTGCAGCAACATGGATGGCGCTGGAAGGGATCATGCTCAGCGAAATAAGCCAAAAAGAAAAAGAAAAATACCGGATGGTCTCACTCATAGCAGGAATCTAGAAAACTTAAATAAGGGACCAGGAAAATGAATAACTATAAGAAAGTGAAAATCAAAATCAACAAAAAACTACGAACCAGAGACACTTTTAGGGGGGCGGGGGTGGGAGGGGAGGGATTGGGGTCAGAATGGGGGGGCTGCAATTGTATGGGGAATATAACAATAAAATTTATTAAAAAAAAAGGAAAAAAAAAGAAAAAAAAATCAAAAAAAATAAAATAAAATAAAAAAAAACATAATTTGGAAAATATTATGAAACATTTATTTGTAGATTTTTTTTTCTTTTTCTATTTTTTAAGATTTATTTTTATTTATACAAGAGCAGGGGTACAGGCCAGAGCAGAGATGCGGGGTGGGGGTGAGAGGATTCACCACAGATAGAGTGGGGAACAGAATAGGCAGACTGACAAAATATACTGCTGAGGGGAGCAGCGGGCGAGACAGGAGAGGTCTGCTCGCCATCTTTTCTTTTTTTGATTAAAGCATAATATTGAATTATAATATCATATAAGTTTCAGTTAATAATCAACATGTATATAAAGACTTCATTAAGGTTGTCACTAAATATCTAAATTTGCCCTTCACCATAACTTATCCCCCTTTTTTTTCTAATAGATCTACCCCTTTTCCCCATTAGCTTCTAGTGATCACTAATTGGTCTAATAGTACAAAACTGGTTTATTTTTGCTTTATTTAGTTTTTCTGTTTTAATCATATGTCACATATGATTAAAATCATATATGGTTATCCTTTCATTTGGTTTAGTCCACTTGTAATTCCTTTGAAAAAAATCTATATCTATACACCTACCTATGTAGACACACACATGTGTATATATACATATGTGTATATATATGTACACATACACACATATATGCATGCATGCCCATAAATGAAAAAATGAATACATTTCATAAACTTGAAAATGAGTAATTAGGTACAGAGAAGTTCTTTAGTTTAATAAAAAGGCTCAATAACTTTGTGTTATATAAATTTCATGAGGCTTTTATGAATTCTGCCTAGTTGGAACTTATTTTGAGGAACATACAAACTTCCTATTGCATGAGATTGACAAGGGGACATTCACAGGTGAAGAATGCTACTGCACACCTACACTAAAGGACAGAGTGTAAGTATTTGGCTCTTTTTCTTAGGAAAAAATATTATATTCTCTCACCACAAAGCATCCCTTTTTCATGAAACAATATTTGTTCTTATACATGCAATACTATGCTCTGATATTTTCTATTGTAGTTCATCTAAAAAAAGCATATAATATTCTTTTAAAACCTAATATTTTTGTTGTTGGGCCACAGTTAGATAGAATACAATTCATTTACATTCTTCTAATTTACTGTCATTCTTATCTAGTAACCCTAGGCCTTATGAACAAATCTGTGATTCCTACAAGTCAGTTCCCCACCAAGCAAATAAGAATTACTTTGATTAATGTGAGGGTTTTCAAGTGTTGATTCCTAACTGCATAGCCTGGATCCTCCAACTTTTCCAATAACTTTGCTGAGTACAAACATGCAAGCCAAAGCAATCACCTGTTTCTAATTTATAAACAAAGCTGTAAACACAGGGTCAGCTCTCATTTCATTGGTGAAAGTAGTTATACGTTATGGAAGGAAGCAAACTCTGAGAGGAATGTGAAAAGTAGGTAATAGGATAGTGTAATCTGAATATGAATTTCTACATTTACTACATGAAACTGGACTGAGAAGCTACAATTTTACAATTTTCTGCTAAATTGTAAGTGGACATATAGACAGTTATATATATATATATATACACACACACACACACACATACGCACATACATATATATACACATACACTGTATAATATAGTATAATATAATATAATACAACACTCACTGTATAACTAAATAAAAGCTAAAAGTAACTCTTGGACAAGTGTTTTTTAGTCATACATTTTTTTAAAATGTGTTACATGACAACTATGACTATCTGTAAATATCGATGTCCATGACCAATGCATCTTGTGCTAGACATATTAACATGGAATCTTCCAAACTACAGTCCTTTCTAAATTGTCTTCACCCAACTCAATCACTGGTTCTGATTGGAAAGGAGTCATAGTCACTTGGATTCATAGTCTAATAATACAGTTGGCTCAAAGGTAGACACTAGACCAAAAAGTAGCTAATTACTGTGTCATCCAAGTCCAGTTGATCTGGCTTGCCAAAATTGCCTAAACCATTCAGATATCTTTTATCTGATTTGCAAATTAAGCTGTGAAGATTGTGAGATCAGTGAGAAAGATGTTATAAATAGACATAGAAACCAAAGTTTTGAGAAAACATAATTTATACTTATGAAGATTCAAAAGCACAAATGAGCATATGCTATTAGTTAAAGTTATACTGGAACACAGGGAAGGAGATTAAAAATTGTAGTACACAACATAAAAGTGTAGTGGATACTGGTTGCCTGTTAATAATTAACATTAGAGTGAAAAGCTGGTAGCTCTGTTTTACTCCTGTTACTGCCCTTCTTAAGGTCAGGATGTATGTCTTCCTGTAATATATCTGAAATTTTGGTCACAAGCATAGGGACTTAATTAAATTTAAGTGGGAAGTTACAGGTTTCTTTGAAGTATAAAGTAAACAAAATAAAAATAAATAAATATTGCTTGTCATTAGTAAAATGAGGTAGAAAGGGGAAATCTTTTAAATTAACTATACAGAAATTACAGTTTTAATAAAACAAAATGTTTTGGTACCAACCTTACATCTTCGACATAATAGCTGTGGTATTTTTGCAAGGTAGTTAATTTTTCTTGTATCTATTTATTCATCTATAAAATTCGTACATGTCATAGAGAGTTGATATGAATAAATGTGTTCAGATTTAAGTGCTTAGAGAGTAACTGAAGCATAGTAATATCTCAGTGAATATTGTTTTTATTAATTTTATTATTATGATAATAAAATTAATTGTCATGTGTCTATAAGACCACAAACACTGTGGTAATCTCTTTGTGTCATAAAGTAATGCTTTTGTGTTATTGAATAGTCCCAAAGAGTGTATTTGTGATTTGGCAAGAATTTGTGCACCTAAAATTATTTTGTATGTTTTACAAGCATGGAAACCAAGCCAAGATGCAAATTCTTTGTTTTTATAATTTTGGTTTTGGCTATAAAAATATTTACAACTCTCTTTAACACAGGAAGTAACTATTGGCTGTTGTTCAAGTAATAGACACATTAAGTAGGGGAACTGCAGAGTATTCACTTTCAGCCATTTCACTCCATGGAAGACAAAGGGAACATTTCCACTTACTGTGAGGCTTTGAAGTACTCTGGATTACTGCCTTCTGCAAAAACATAGAACTTGAAAGAGAAACTTTTCCAATTTACTGTTTTATATACTATATTTACTATATTTTAGGTAGGACATTAAGGAAAGACCCTGGAAGAAAAGGACATTGGTTGTAATTGTCTATTATTGACAAGTAACCTCAGGATGTGTAATTGAATCAGGAAGAGGCATCCCTAATCATGTAGGATTTCATCACTTTACGGAGACTGAAGAAATAAAGTACTTGACACAAATGTAATTTTAAGTTACAATGCTAGGGAAAAAATCAGGAAGTTTAAATAGATAAAGTATACCATATTCAATCTTGAATATATTTTTAAAAGTCTATAGCAATAAGTTACAGGGCAGGTTTCTATTTTCCCTGTTGTTTAATTTTACACTCATATTGATTAAATTAATCTTCAAAAATTGATTAACAAGTAACATTGTGAATTGGTCTTCTATAGCATGAGTCTAACTAGCATGTTTGTTTTATCATTAATATTGTTGGTCATTATATCATTTAATGTTCATTATCACAAGAGATAAATTGCACAAATTCTTAATATTGTTAGTTCAGCTTGACTGCTTTCTTTAGTGACACTAATTCTACAGAGCAGTTGGGCAAAATCAATGTCTCATGCACCATTTATAATAAATTATACTTGTATGATTGACTTACACTGCATAGAGCTTTCTCAAATTAATTGATCTACTCCTACAAAAAATTAATTTGATATATCAAACTTATAGAATTGTTCTCTAGAAAGAGCATAACAAACATCAGTGTTGAAAGAAAACTAGCATTCCTCTTGAAATAATGAAATGTTCAACTCTAAAAAAAGGGCTGGCTAAAATGTAATAATAAGAAAATACAAACACAAATTAAAAGGGAGATTTTCTTACTTTCCAAGAACTATTTAAGATATTATATAGAATGATACAACTATAGTGGTTGAAACATAGCAGAGTTTTTGATTCCCCTCCAATAATATATGTTAAGAAAGTGAAGTTTGAAAAATGTTTTTTTTTTACAAATTTAAATGAGCTTGAGGGACACTCCTCCCTAAAGTTAGATATTAGTAAGTAAACTATGAACCACCTTTGATGTTTTAACAAATTAACTCATTTTTAATATTGTAAGAATTCATTTATTTTAAGCAAATGGATGACATCAAACTAAGAGAGTTCTCACACAGTGAAAGAAACCACAAGAAAAACACAAAATACAATCTACTAACTAAGGAAAGATAATTGCACATCATACATCTTGTAAGAGGTTAATTTCTAAAGTATGTAAAGAGCTCATCCAACTCAACAACAATAACCACAAAAGAAAAACAATTCAGTCATAAATGAGCATAAGACCTAAATACATAACTTCTCAAGCATATGTAAAATCCAGAGGTAAATTTAAAAAAAAACTAAATATAATTTGTTATAATGGAAATGCTAAAGGAACCCACAATGAAACATCAACTTACACATTTGAGAAAGACCTATATCAAAAATACAAAATATTAAATGTTGGCAAGGTGTGGAGAAAAAGGAAATCTTATTTACTGTCGATGGGAATATAAATTGGTACTCTCTATGGAAAATAGTATAGATATGTCTTTAAAAAAACTGATAATGAAATATATGATCCAGCAATACCACTCCTAGTGGTATTAATATTAAAACACAACTACAAAATGTTATGTACCCTATGTTCATAGCAACATCACTTGCATAATCTAAAGCACAGAACTAACAAAAAAGTTTATCAATCTATAACTGAAAAAGAAAGTTGTGTTTGTATTCAATTGGATACTCTTAACTATTAAAAAGATGAAATTTTGCATTTTATGATAATATGGATGGAACTGGAGGTGATGATTCTAAGTGAAATAAATCATAAAAAGACATACAATTACAGGATGATTCCATTTAAATAGAATATAAACATAAAAAGCAAGTCAACTGTCAAAATAGCAAAAATAATACTCAGAGTGTGAAAAACATGGTGGTTACCAGGGGTAATGGGGTTAGGGTGGAGGAGAGGAAGGAGGGAGTAAATATAATAGTGTGATGATACTAGGATTTTGGTGGGGGTGAGTGGTGCACATACATATATGCAGATGTGGGACTGTGCTCTTGAAATTATGTATTTTTGTAAACAAATGTTAAATCAATAAAGTTGACTAAAAAATACATTTATCTTATGAGAACAAGATTCCAAATTTACCCAAATATGCTGGCTACTACAGTTTTGTAATTGTTAACACATATTCATTAAAGTTCCAGTGTATATGGACAGCTGTGTGGAGATTTCTTGACCTACTAAACATAGAGGTTCCATATGATCCAGCAATTCCACTCCTAGGTATTTACCCAAAGGACACAGAAACATCAATTCCAAAGAACACCTGCACCCTATGTTTATAGCAGCACTGTTTACAATAGCTAAGCTTTGGAAACAGCCCAAATGCCCAAAAATAGATGACTGGATCAAGAAGATGTGGTACATATACACAATGGAATATTACTCAGCAATCAAAAAAAAGATAAACACATGTGTTTTGCAGCAACATGGATGGTGCTGGAAGGGATCATGCTCAGTGAAATAAGCCAGAAAGAAAAAGAAAAATACTGGATGGTCTCAGTCACAGCAGGAATCTAGAAAACTTAAATAAGGGACCTGGAAAAAGAATAGCTATAAGAAAGAAAATATCAAAATCAACAAACTACTATGAACAAGAGACACTCTATGGCAGGTGGGGGGCGGGGAAACGAGGGTTTGGGGTCAAAATAAGGGGGTTGTAATTGTATGGGGAATATAAAAAATAAAATTTAAATTAAAAAAAAAAGTTCAAGTGTACAGTAAGGGTTAATTATGTCGATTATTATGTCAATTATTAAAAGATAATATCATCCTCAAGATTTTGTGAAGGTGAAATTTTGTTAGTTTGGGCCATAGTATAAAAAGACCGTTACCTCCTATAAGCAAGTATTACATGATTGATTTTAAGAAAGAACACATTAAATCCTAAGGGTTTATTACATTTGTCTTAGAGAAAACATACTTAATGCTATTTAAAATATTTTGTTTTAAGTGTAATGTTAACCTCAATCATCCGGTCATACTTAGAAAATGACAATAATAAATAAAAGAAGAAATTGAAGACAGAAACTGACAATAATAAATTGAAGAAGAAATGAAAGACAAAAAGACAAGAAAAAGAAAATAATACTTTTTGAAAGTCTGTGGGACAGTATTCTCAAAATATCATAATTACAACTATTCTAAATAACGAGTCATCAAATAAAATATTGTGAAAATTTTATTCCTTTAAATCTGAAAACAAATATTTTAACACAAAAACATTACTTCATATATATTGTAATATAGCAGTAATAATTGAATGTACATGATCCTTGTCATTTCAGTTTATGTATCCAAATTTTAATTAGGCAGCATTAGTTTAGCTTCATTTAAAAGTTATATTTTGAGTACAATGATCTTATAATCACTTAAATTATATTGCATACACATTTTGAAACTTAATTATGTGTACTAAAATACTTCATAGCTACAGGAATATTATAATATATTTAACAAAAGAATCAACCAACATATTTCTATATTTGCAAAATTACTAATGGCTAATTGAAGACATAGATGGAAAGGGTAACATACACTTGAAGATGTGTGACTCTACACCTCTGAATCATGTGGTGTTGTAAATCAACATTACTTCAACAAAATAAATGCAAATGTCAAAACTGTAAAAACATTATGCTAAATATATTGTACTTTTTAATGACATTTGTTAAATAATATTGAAATTCTTTTTACAAAGCAGGTATGTAATTTTAAAGAATGTTTGCTCTTATTTTTCATAAAAATTCATTGCAGAAGGTTGAAATACTATGAAATTTTATTTTCACAGTGTTTATGACCATTTGTATCTGATTTGAATACAATGAAGAATGAGAATCAGATTATTCAGGACTGAAATTATAATATAAATAAAATATTCAGGACTGAAATAATAACATCACCTTTTATCTCTGTTATGTTCTGATCATACTAAGTAATTTTTTAATTATTTATTTATTCATACAATACCTGGGGTGCAGGCCAGAGGTGCCAGGATTGAGAGGAGACAGAGACAGAGTGGGGAGCAAAACAGGCAAATCTACTGAATACACTGCTGAGGGGAGCAGCAGTCAAGACAGGAGAGGTCAGCTGGGCCATGTGTGTCAGATCGCTGGCCAGGGATTGAACTCTTGATGCAGAGGCTGTGGATACCTTCATAGTGCTGCGACTTAACCCCTTGCACCACCAGGAGGCCCTGTAAGTAAATTTTTAAAAGCGGCTTTCTTTAAGATGGTTAATTTCAATCTGAAACAGGTTAAATATATGATAAACACATATATTATAAGGAGTTTTTATCAAAGATAAAATCAACAACTTCCATTTACATTTCAATGAATAAAATGATATTACATGGGGACTCCATATTGCAAAAGAAAGTCGAAAGGAAGACTTATTATTACTGATTAAATCAGAATTATTTTTGTAGGTCAGAAGGGAAAAATTGGGTATTGGTTGTGCTAATTATAGTTTTGATTCAATGTGCTTAACACAGTCAGTTTATCACAAATAATACTCTATTAAATGATTTTCAGGGCATGCTATGTCCAGACGCCAGAGTTAGATCTGAGAGACTATTAGTCTGTCTGAAAGGGATTTATTAAAGTAGAAAAAGGGTAGACATTAAGGTCAGGCAAATGAGTGTGATTTCCTACATTTTGCTTTACCCAGATGTGCAAACTTGGGCTAACAAGTGCACCTGAATTCCCCCCTGGGACTTTTTAATGGTGTTGAGAAAACAAAATTAAATAATAAGTACAACAAACATGACACATACTTAGCACTTAAATATTCCCCCCTTCTCTAATCTCTCTGATTTTCTTTTCTAGTACACATAGGCCATTTTTTTAAATCTTTCCTTCTACAAATATGTAAGATATTGTTTCCAAAATTTCCATGATAATGGAAAATGGTTCATAGTAACAAGTTCTCATTACTTTCAATAATGTTATAAACATCATTATTACTAAATTAAATTTAAATACAGAACACAGAGTATAAATATTTGATTTGCCTATTCAATAAAATGTAACTACTGACAGTTTTTGAACTCAAAATTGCAAATAACATGATGTAAATACATACTCATACATATATATGAAATATCTCCATTATCTCTGTATCTAGTAGATATCATGGATATTTTCCCTTTCCCCTGCAGCCTTTGTAGTTTTGATCCTAGATTTTCTAGTAGCTGCACATTGGTATTACTGATTTTTTTGTACTTTGTTTTTGGTCATTATCATTGATGTTTTGAAACTTCCACAAATTAAACCTCTACCAAGATATCTGTTAAATTATTAAAACAATTTAGATTATTACTTTAATAAGTAGATAAATAGATTTTAAAAAGTTAATTAAAAAGTATTTTACTTAAATGAAGAAAGTATAAAATATAGCCATAGTTGCAAGCACCTCTTAATTTTAAGTCCCTCATGAATTTCATAAATTTCATAAATTTCAAACTTCTATTAAGTTTTCAAATACTTAATGCTTTACGTAATTTGCCACAATTATATTTAAAATTAATGATATTTAGACCTTTTTTAATCCAATTTCTAGAAAATAACCTTAAATATGTTCTATTTTAAAATGAAAATTAAGGAAAACTGAACAACAAAGCAAATAAATCTGAATTACTTAATTTTTTCAAAACAAATCAGGAGAGCTAATATAACATAAATGGAAACAAACTTTTCCAGTAGAATGAAACAAATATATTAAAATAATTTTTAAATGCTAAAATGTCCTTAGGGCCTTCCCCGGTGGCAAAGGTGGTTGAGTGCCCCGCTGTGAGGCTGGCCGCAGCCTCTCTCTCCTGTCTTGCCCGCTGCCCCCTCAGCAGTGTGCTTTGGTCCTTCTGCCTGTTCTGTTCCCTGCTCTGTCTCTGGTGAATCCTCTCACCCTCCCATGCATCTGGCCTGTATCCCAGTTCTTATGTAAATAAACAAATAAATCTTTAAGAAAATAAATAAAATAAAATGCCCTTAGAAAATTTTCATTATAAATTGAAGATATTTAATTATTCTCTAGAAATTATCAAACACATAAGATAGACTATGAAAACTTATTTAATAAAATTTACCATTTGGGGAAAAATTAAGTAGGACAAAATGCACATTCTGAAATAAATATGTTAATTATATATGTATATTTAATTAATATATATACTAATATCTTTGTATGTCTTGTTTCCGCCATTATATCTCCCCCATTTAACACTCAGACCTAGATCCTTATCCTTCCTGAACCATTTGGTTTTGTTAGGGGGAAAGGATGTCCTGAGCTAATTCCATACAGGCTTTGTGGACTCCATCCCCACTCCAGACCAAAGCCATCAAGACACTGGAAATGACAAAACCCATCATCACCAAAGGAGGGTTGCTGAAACCTGAGGGTGCAGTTAAGCTGCCAGGTTTGGTATAAAACCAGACACATGGGCCTTGGGTCTCTCTCTCTTGGCTTCAGGGCTCTTGGCTTGCCACCAGCTCTCAGCATGTCATTGGGATTCCAGGTCGGCAGAAAGGGTAGGACACATTTAAAGCTTTATTTCCCTCTTTTCTCCCTGAGTTGTACATTTCCTCATTTCCCCTTTCCCTTGTAAATAAACCTTTTATTACCTTTTGTGTTTGCCTGCAGTTGAGTATTAATAAGTCCCTTTTAAGCACGCAGGTGAGGACCCAACCCATTTTGTATCGGGGTTGCACTGTAACAGTTTTAGTGGTCTTATCAGCACTTCATGTAGACCTTAATCTAAGGATTTTTTTCTTAAGCAATTCTTTCTTTCTGCCCCTGTTTTATTTAAGGACTACATTAAACACTATCCTTTAGAGGAACTCTCCCTGAATGTCTCATTCTTTGGTAGTAATGCCTTCAGACTTCATAGATGATTTTTGACACAGTGATTCATTTTTCCTGCAGAATGTGCTACTTTATGATTTCCCATCAGGTGTCCATCCCTTCTCTGCAACAAAATAATAAATTTTAAGGACAAGTGCATTTTCTATTCTTGAAGAATGGCATTTGATTTATTCATGTTTATTATTCCTAGTTAAACAAAACACAACAATTTCAGCTATAAACTAACTCTGTAAGGGACAGGCAAAACTGCTTAGGAGAGATCATATTTAAATGGTAAAATATAAAAGAAGAAAAAAATTTCCTGATGTTTAAATCAACATTTCTTGAAATATGGCTTATATATTAAAGGCAAAGCGTAAATATATTAACTTCAGTTACTCATGAAAACAAAGACTTCCTCATATTCCTTGAGTTCAAAACAAATGAAATGACACAAATGAAATAAAACAAACAAACAAACAAACAACTAAAAAAAAAAAAACTACCAGGATCCCTTATTTAGGTTTTTCCAAATTCCTGCTATGGAAAAAGACAAAATATAATAAAGTAAAAATCAAAATCAACAAGCAACTATAAACCAGAGACATACTACAGGGGAGGAGGAAGTAGGATCAAAACAAGGGGGTGGGTGGGAATCGTATGGGGACTATAACCAAGATGAAAATGCATACATTGTGCAAAATGAAAAATGATATAAAATATATTAAATTTAAAATGATGTACAAAACAAACAAACAAACAAAACAATAACAACAAAAATACCAGGATCCATATCTGCTTTGTTTGATTTACTTAAAAGATACTTTGGGAGATTATATTTACCATGGGTAGATAAGATGACTCCTCTTCACATGGAAGACTAGCATGCTGAACTTTGCTTTGGCATAACAAAATAAAACAGGAAACTCATCGAATGTAAATTCACATTGATATATTTCTACCCCAGATGGACTGAATTAGCTGAAAGTAGCACAGAAATTCGCTGAGATTTTTCATCTTTAATCATAGAGATGCCCAAGATTGGACAAGTACAATTGTTACAGGGCAGAGAGAGGGGCAGCCCAGACCCCGCAAACCTGCCTACTCTAAATGGGTTCTGCCATCCACCGCATCAACACAAAACATATGAGATTTTAATGGGAAGGGAATTTAATACAATTAGGAAACAATACAGGAAAGGCAAAGAATCTAGTTTCTAAATCAAGCACCCAAAGTTACCCATCCCCTCGTGGGTAAAACTCCATTCAAATGGGATTGGCCCAGAGCAAAACCCCAAAGCCTGACACAAGTCTAAAGCATCTTAGAGTGGGGACCCACAGAAAAGGATCAGAAACAACCATACAAGTCTGGAGGGAAAACAGCAAAATCAAAATCAAGACAAAAGCCACTGTTGTCACCTCCCCCAGGTTTCTTACCCACATCTGTGCCAGGCAGTCCATGACCAAAAGGCAAGCACAGTTTCTTCATGTGTCTCTCAGCTCCATGAGCCTCCTCCAGGTCTCCTTCTGGCTCTCCTTCCTGCTTCCTTTCTTCCTCAGTCTCCTCTACAGCTTCTTCTCTCACTACTCAGCTCCACCTTCCTTTTGGGTGGGCAGGAAACCTGGAAACTTCCCCTATCCTGGAGAC
>NW_023604972.1:74299327-74391827 GCF_014898055.3 Talpa occidentalis
GGGTTGATGGAGACTGCAACTGTTGGTGTTCCTCATGGCAAATACATAAGAGAGAATTTAGTGTGAATACAATGCAATGCAGAGATAAATAGCATAAATGAAGCAGAAGAAGAAATAGAATTGATGCCTTATATGCACACTGCCTTTCTTCTGCATAACTGAAAGCAGGTTGGAAACAGTTAAAGGTTTAATAGTTATATGAATCAGATTTTCTTTTTGCCTAAAAATAATCCTTAATTCTGATATTTTAAAGTTATACTGGTATTATGAGATGTACTAAGATTCTTTTATTTTAATTTAAATTTATTTAAACAGTTTTCATTCTATTTATTTATTTGAAAATTTCTTACATGTGTATAGAAAAAAGGATAATATCTAAAGCATGCTAGTTAATATTTTGTAGAAGAGGTGTTTCATGCTATTAATTCAAGATCTACAGTATAACTATATTTGTAATTTCTTCTTTGAGAGAGAGAAAAATGGAGAGAAAAATATATAGATGAATACTTAAAAGACTTTTGAAACTTTTTTTTTAAGATCTATTAATTTAAGCATACAACAGCTTGGGTACAGGCCAGAGATGTGGGGGTGAGAGGATTCACCAGAGACAGAGTGGGGAACAGAACAGAACTGGCAGATCGACTGAAATACACTGCTGAGGGGAGCAGTGGGAGAGACAGAAGAGGTCTGCTTCTCCATGTGGATTGCTCCTTGGCGGGCCGGGGATAGAACTCTTGCTGGAGAGGCTGAGGATTACTTATAGTGCAGTGCTTAACCCCTTGCGCCACCAGGGAGGCCAGGCTTTTGAAAAATTTTTATCTATCTTACCCAAAATAATTTTAACAAGTCTTCAAAATATATTAATTGAATAAGATTCATATATTTTATGTGTTTTTTCCTTTGCTTTTCAAAAACATTTGGCACTAGCTTTTCTTACTCTTAAATGTAAAATTTATTGTTAAATCAATGTATTCTTCAAGAAAACAGTTAATTGAAAGTATCAAAGTAATATGGAGCATTTGTAACCTTTGTATATGTTTTATTATTACCTTGAATAATAACAATTGAAACTAAATAGGTATATATGTACAGCAACTTTGTCATTGGCTAAATAAAATGAGCATTTCCTGTTTTAGTTACTATTGAAATTACAGCAGACCAAATATTTCACAGGAATGTTTTTCACGTAGGTCATTTTCTCAGGCATATTAAGCCTAATTAGTATTTTTTAGTCATAAGTTATTCTTAATAACCTGAGGACTATTGAATTAGTGTTACCATTTATAGGTTTATAAGAAAGGCAAGTTCGAGAAGGGACAATATCCTAATTTGCATGTGCTAATTAGAAAGATATTAATTCTAATTTTAAAATCAGTAATTTAATATTTTTGGTAAACTAGGACAAGATTGTAATTCTAATTAGTTATACCAAATTGTTACTAAATGAAACAGATTTAATAGTCCCTTTGAACCTGTTAGAGAAAGTTTGGTTGTAATGAATATCTTTGTGTATTGGTTTGACCTCTGCTTCAACCACACAATCGCAATTTGTTTTAAATATTTTCCCAGGTATAGGTCTCTATGATTAATATCTCTTGCTGTGTTATCTCTGCTGCTAATGAAAAACATTGGGTTTTCTTTCACTTCACAGAATGCAAACGCAGATGAAAAAATTCACAGGTGAACTCCTTATGAACACTTCTAATTGCTTAGGAACAGTGTTTGAAAATCTCCAGTAATTTGCCATTATTATAAGGAATCGCATAAACTGTAATTTTTCATAGCAATTAACTTGTGTCAGCACCATTATTTTTCATTAATTATAAATGAGAAAGAATGAAAGAACACCCGCAGGAACAGATGTGCAAAATTGTCTCTTCGTTTCTGTTTTAGGTTTTGTTTAGCTTTTTTCCATTTTTCCCTAATCAGTATGTTTTGGGTATTCTATTAGGCTTGGGGAAAATGCAGATGGCAATGCCCATTTGGGGCAGAAAGGGACAAAGGACATTTAATTAGGTGGTTGATTATGAAGCTCAGTGCTATAATAAAAGGACTTGTAACTGGCATGACAGATGAAATCACTGGGGAAAAACACACTTTACTTTTAGTAAATGCAACTATGATAATTTGGGAAAATGTATTGTGACAATTTTTCCTTTTGTTAGAGAAATGCAAATCTCTAGATAGACTTGACAGTTTTTAAGCATATGATAAGTTTCATTAAAGACAGGGAGGAGGGGGGGGAGGGAGGGAGGGGGGAGGAAGGAAGGAAGGAAATGTTATAAAAGATACTTGCATAATTTTTTGTCATTTTACATAAACATTTTTATGCTGTTTCCACGGGGAAGAATGCAGGCATGTCTTGGGTATTTGTATTAAATGCACTTCTTTTAACCTATTCTAAATTATTTAATTATGTAGTCCTCAATTTTTACAATTTGGACTGGTTAGAAGGATGGAATTCTTAAAATCATTGGACTCCTAATTTTCTGTGACCTAATAGTCCATTAAGGCATTAATATAACTAGAAAAGATCTAGGGACATCACATTTATCCTTGGCTCTTTACAAATTTTGGCCAGGACTGTCCTCAGAATCATTCTAATTGCATGATGGGAAAAAAGACTGAACTTTCAGTTTTGTCTAAGGTGAGTTCCTTTGTTGTCTTAGGCGAGAAAAGGAGGCCAGGTTCAAACATATTCGGAAATTTTGCCAGCACTATAAAGTTAAAAATTTAGGATTTTTCAGACCTAATCATTTTGGGTATCCAGTGTGATCCTCCTGGGCACAACAGTCATTTCTCAGACAGCTTTTGGTATTGTAACCCCTCTTCACATTACTGACATACATCATGATTCAGAGCAGAGAATAAATACCTAGGGCATGTGCTGGGGGAAGTGTTTCCGGAGAGGTGGAAGCATTATGTCTTTTCTGTTTTTACAGGACCCAATCCCAGTGGCATATCATGGGTACAGAAACTTGGATTAGGAAGTTTGCTTAATCATAATTTTTCTCAACATTGAGGACCTTAGGAGTGTGGACTAGTTTAGAACCAGTGTAGGTTAAGCATATAAAATCTGGGTGTTCACAGAATTAGTTAAGTAAATCTAGAATTATTTAAGTTAGTGATTATGTATAATTTTCTGAAAGAATGAGAGTGTGCTTCTGCACCACATGCTTATGGTATTTTTATAGATTTTTTTCCTTAAAGGAATGCAGAAAATGTTCTTTTTTTAAAAAGATTTATTTATTGATGCATACAAGAACTGAGGTGTAGGCCACAGGTGCAGGAGGTGAGAGGATTCTCCAGAGACAGAGTGGGGAGCAGAACAGGCAGATCTACTGAGGGGAGCAGCAGCCTGGGATCCGAATTCTGCTGCAGAGGCTGTCCATAGCTTGATGGTGCTGTCTTTCATCCCTGGGACAACAGGGAAGCCCCAGAAAATGTTCTTTCGAGGAATGTGGGATCCTGAATTAACTCAAGTACAGAAGAATGTCTGGGGAAGGCAATGTCTGACTGAGTGTTGTTATTCAGACATTTAATTATGCATATTGGTAGTTTGAAATTTCCATTGTTAATCTGTTGTTTTTATTGTTTTTTGATTATACAAGTGACTTGCAATGTCCATGAATTTCTTACTGATTTCATTCCTAGAAACCCTGTCTCCCAAAATCATTGCATTCAATCATATGATAGAATGAGATTTTTGAATGTTTAATAATATGAAATGAACAAAAAAATTGAACCAAACTGACTCTAACAACAATGGAGAACTCTGTACATTCAAGAAGATGGATTGCATTCTAATAAATTTTGAGTTAGATAATGTGAAAGGTAACCGGGTAAATAATCCATGCCAATGATCATCAAACAGGAGAGGATTATGGGTGATTTGGTGGTATATGGGTTGAGGTAATGTAAATCTGAAGAGGTGTGAACCTATACTCCCAAATCATCTATGGTATTATAAGCCATTGTTACCTTAATAAAAAGTAATAAAACTTTTTAAAAGTCTGTTTTCATAAATATTATTCACATTTGTTGAAAGGCTATTAACCAACATTAGCAATTGGGAGATTGTCCCTGTTGCTCAAATTTTCTGCATTTTTCACCATCCATTGATATCAATAATGTCTGAGCTTAAATTCAGGCTCCTAAGAACAAAGAGCAAAGATTTAAGACACAGATGAGCTTCTATAAAAGAGGAATGCCCTCTAAAGAAGAGATGTGCAATGGGTAGTGTTTCAAGGAATTTTAGCTATTCTTGTAACCTGATTTCTTCAAACCTTTCTAATGTCATCATTCCAATTGATAAACTCCCCTAATTTTCCCAATACTGACAGGATGATGTGAATTGAATGAACAGGCTAATTGGCAGCTAGTTATATATACATATTTTTGAATGGTTGTATTTTCAATCCTATCACAACTGATAATGATTATTTCAGCATGGAAGAGTCTTGATGTAAGAATTTTAGGATTTGCATTTATCTTATGTTAACGTATCCATTATCCAAGTATAGCCAAACACCAAACCTAATGGGCAGTAGGAGTGGCATCAGCATAATTGACAGCATTTGTTTTAAATTTGTGGAAGGCTAATCCTGCAAGTTCCACTCTCAATCTTCCCTTATGATTTAATGACCTATTTTATATAATATGCCAGTGGATGAAGTTTTTCATTCCAAGTGTTTTATTAATCCTCTCCACACCTCTCCACACCTCATTTTTATTGAATCTGTCTTGCCAAAATTGAGCCTGGTACCAACTTTGATGTTGTAATTCTTCGACTGCAATCAATAAACTCTGACACTTTCATGCAAATAATTTGAACATTTTTTTTTAATTAATGCTATAGAAAGTGTACTGCAAAGCTACTGGACTTAATGTGAGAAAAAAATAAAATTCTGACTCAGCTATAACTTAAAACAGCTATTCTATCTTAGCTTTTAGGATTTATTGGTAATATTTAATTTGACATCATTTAATTAAAGGTGCCTCAAATTATTGGCATACTGCATTTACAAAAAAAGATTTCAATCGCTCAATAGATAGCAAGCTTACAATATTACTAAACATTAAATTCTATAATTCCAGTGATTTATTTATTTATTTGTTTGTCTGTTTGTTTGTTTATTTTTTGGGGGGGTTTAAAGTATGTATTTATTTATACAAGCACTGGGTACAGTATGAAGCACGGGAGGGTGAGAGAACTCACCAGAGCCAGAGCAGGGAACAGAACAGGCAGACTGAAAAAATATACTGCTGAGGGGAGCAGCGGGCGGCAGGAGAGGTCTGCACGCCATGTGGTACCCTCACTGGTGGCCAGGGATCGAACTGGTGCTGCAGAGGCTGCGGGCAGCTTTGCAGCCCAGTGCTCAACCTGTGCGCCACTGGGGAGGCCCTTGAGGATATTGTTTTGATCCTCTTTTGGTCTATTTTGTTTCCATATTTATCTCTATAACCTTTTATCTCATTTACTGTATATTTTGCACCCTAAATCTCTGTTATTTTCTTTAAAAATATTTATTTTTTATTTTTTGTTCATTAATTTTATTTCTCATTCAATTGTTTTTATGCAGTATGTTGTATCTGCTTGGTTGGCTCTGCTGAATTTTTTTGTATCACTTTGATTTGCTTTTCTCCATTTTATTCCATTTCTTTACTTATATGTGTTACAGCAGTTTTGAGTTCTAAGGAAATAAAATTTTCCATGCTTTTTAGGAGGAATCTGAAGAAATATTCTTTCCTTATGATGTTATATTCCCTTAAGTTCTCAAAATGTCATGTAAAATATTTTCTTTTGTCTGCCTATTTTCCTACTTTAGATTTCCCTATTTTAAGAATTTATAGCAAGGCCTTCCTGGTGGCACAGGGGTTAAAGACAGTGCTATCAAGCTATTGCCAGCCACTGCAGCATGAGTTCCATTCCTTGCATGCCAGGAAGCTACCCACATAGTACAGCAGATCTCTCCTGTTTTGCCCACAGCTCCCCTCAGCAGTGCATTTCAGTCAATCTGCCTGTTCTGTTCCCCACTCTGTTTCTAGTGAATCCTCTCACCCCCACACCCCTATACCTCTGGCCTGTACCCTAACTCTTGTATGCATAAATAAATAAATATTTTTGAAAAGTTCTCTTGTGTAAATATAGGAGAAGGAAATCCACAATAATTAACAAGGAATTGGATAGAAACAAAATTAAGGACATGATGATAGTAGCAAATCCCCATATATCAGTAATCACCCTAAAATCAATTTACTAGACTCACCATTCAAAAGGTACAGAGTGGCGTGTTGTATCAGAAGTTAAAACTAAAATTTCTGGGGCCTCCCTGGTGGCACAGAGGTTAAAGTCTCAGTGTGATCAAGTATCACCAGCCACTGTGGCATGAGTTTGAATCCCTGGCCAGGGAGCTAACCCACACATGGCACAGCAGACCTCTCCTGTCTCCCCTGTTGTTCCCCTCAGCAGTGCATTTCAGTAAATCTGCCTGTTCTGCTTCCCACTCTGTCTAGGGTGAATCCTCTCACCACCCTGCACCTTTGGCCTACACCCCAGTTCTTGTATGCATAAATAAAAAAATATTTAAAAAATAAAAATAAATAAAAATAAAATTTCTGCTACCTCCAACTCTGAGCTGAAATGACTAATATAAGCTCAAAGTAATTGATTAGAAAACAGTACTAAAAGAAAATGGGACCAAAAAAAAAAAAAAGGAAGAAGACTCACTGATATTAGATAAATTAGACTTCCATTTTAAAAATAGTAATAAAGGACAGGAATGGATACTATGCGATAATTAAGCAATCAGTACATCATGAAGGTATATCACTTAATATATATGATCACTGCCAAAAGATTCATAAATATATATAAAAATATTAAAGACACACCTAACACATCTAAAAAAAGACAAAAAGATGTTGGCAGCAACACTATAGTAGTAAAGGACTTTAACACCCTACTCTCAATTGATGGACAGATCAAACAGATGAAAAAAATCAATAAATGAACATAAGCATTAAACAATGAATTACAACACATGAACTTAGCAGATATTCATAGGTCACTGCTGTCCAAAATAACTGAAGATATTCAAAATGAAGACAGGACTTAAAAAGCATATGGATCAGAGCAAAAGCAGTAATAAGGGAAATGTATATAACCATACAGGTCCATATCAGGAAACAAGGAAGATCTCAAGTACATACTCTAACTTAACTACTTGAAGAATTAGAAAAGGGATAACTAAAATTAAGAGCCAGTAGAAGGGGTGAATTAAAAAAAAAAGTGTTAAACATGTATTTAAAAATTGAGGTGACTGTATATAATTTAGAGGTATAAGAGCACCCACTTGTCATGTACGGTACCCCATAATTTTTAAATATTCACTTACAAAACAATAAATTAAAAATATAAAAATGTACTTGCAGTTCAGCTTGTTTCATTATTTCACAAGTGTATACATTTTTCATCCTTTTATTTTCCTTACATTTTAACTCTTCTTTAGTTATTCTAAGATTTTTTTTTAATGTTTCCATCTTTCCTCCTTACCTTTATGAAATTTGTCAGTCAAAGAATGACCTCCCTTAAGGGAAATAAACATAAAAGAAAGGTAATGATAAAAGTATATCAAGGGAAATTAAAGGCATGTATCTTAAATTAGTTTATTTTAAAAGAACATACAACGTTAATTTGGTGCCCTGATATTGCTTAGAATTTCCCTTAGACTATCCACAAATTTCTATTTCTTTTCCTTTTTAAATGAAATTTATTTGTCATTAAGAACTAGAATTGATGATAATTTATATAAACCCTATTCAAATTTTCTCTTTATCTCTGCTATTATTATTTTGATTTACCTGAATTACAATGAAAACTCATAAGTTTAGAAGTAACATGGGCATTTATTTACTATATTCTTGAACATAATCAGTATTCAAAATAGTGTTTATATGTTACCTATTTGATAGTTTTGAAAAAGTTCCCTTTCTATTTTGGAATCTGTCATTGTTATGAAACTGAATACATTATCAAGAAACTGAGTTTTAAAACAATCTTCAAAATAGGTGAATTAAAATTACACCTGAAATTATATGAACTCAATATTTCCATTAGTTCATTTTTTTCCTAAGATGATCAGTTTGTTCATCAAAATTAACATTTTACCAGCAATGAACAAGTTCCCCTCATGATTAGAAGCATCTAAGTCTGATCAGCACTATTTGGCGCAACTTTAAATTATATGCCATTTATTTAGCAGTTACTGTGTAATTAGTGTGTCTTAATTTGAACATTAAAAATGTATTGAGTTCTGCATGCAGCATTTATAATTACAAGATCAATTTGTGGTTAACTGATTTTGCTGCTAAGATTTTTGTATCTGGAATATTTATATGTGCACTTCCATAATTGGCACAGTAGATAATTTTGCGTTAGGGAGTACTTCAGTAAAAATAAGTCATTTATACTTTATAGTGAACTCATATTGAAACATGTGAAGTATTAAATCCATGAAAGAACCAATAATGAACAGAAAGAAACTATTACATAGCTCTGTATGTGTGTTTGTGTGTGTGTGTATTGTGTGCATACAGATGTGGTCATAACAGCTTATGCCCTGTTATAGAAGAATAATTCCTCTGTTGGGTTGATTTGTTTTATTCCAAAGCCAGGCGTTTCATTCTGGTGTGACTTGATAAATATATTGCTTTATGAGCTCCATAATCAATGTTCTGAAACATATTGAAATGCTTTGAAAATATCCCTATATTGTATTTCTGTGCTAGCAGAAAAAACTTAGCCTCATACTCTAAGCAAGGACCTATGCTATTTAAACTTGAAACTGACCTAAACTTGTCTTTCTCCCAGAAGCAAGCATATACATGATTACTTTAGTAGATCGTGTCATGATAACACTTGCTTACTCTTTGAGTAAAATTGATAAACTAATTTTCCAAGGGAAGAAAATGAAAGTTTTAGAATGCCATTGCTTGGAGTTGCCTAACATGAAAAAGCCATTTAAGAGCACATATCCAACGTGCAACATAGACTGCTGTAAGAAAGCGTAATTAGATACTTAGTGTGGTGTGCAAAATTTTGCATGAATGACTCTGTAAATTTTTTCCTGCTAAATCAAAGCAAAAAAAAAAAAAAATACCCCAAAGTCTCATCAAAAATTGTAGCTACAGCAGCAAGGCACTGGGTACAGTACTGTGTTTGAAATTTTAAATGAAGCACTGAGTTGCCAATTTGGGCATTAAAGAAGAAGTATGCCAGAACAAAAGTGAAAATGGAAAAATAGGATTATTTAGTTCTAGAGTTTGAGAACAAAATAAAAACATTTAATAAAATCAATCAAACATATCAATAAAATATGTAAAAAATAAAATATTTATATTTACCATCAGATACCAAATGTATCTGATATCAAAATGTATTCAAGGAAATTAATATATATGTTATAGAAATTAGTATTATTCATTTAATGCATCACTTTAGAAATTAAAATAATACAAAATAATTAGCATTATTTACATTGATATATTAGCATAATTAATACACAAATTGATATGATTTAGGAAAAAAGTGAGATATTTGGGGAACAAATTAAAAATACATGAATTTACACAACAAAAGTATACATTTAGGCCATGATCAGTTGTTCTGTCTGCGGAGTAGTACTTCATTCTGTTTCAGTCATTTTTTCTAAGAAATGCTGTTGACTGGCCAATGAAATGGCCATTTGAAATGAAATAATACTTTCCTTCTGAAGTTGTTGTAATGTGGACACCTATCACGATGGGCTAATCCTATTTTATTTCAAAGGATTTTGGAACATGGAGTGAAGAGAAAGAAAGAATAAGAGATATGATATGAAGGACAGAGAAAGAAAAAAGGGAGGAGGAAGAGGGTAGAGTGAGGAGATAATGGAAAGGGATGAAAGAGGGAGAGAGCGAGAGAGTGCAAGAGAGAGAGTGACTGAGAAAGAGCTAGCACGAGCGCCCACACAAGAGAGCTCACACACACACAAAAAAGAAAAAAACAAAGGAAAAAAAAAAAGAAGTCTAACCTCAGTGCCTATAACACAGTGTAACGGGCATCATTGATAATTCTGCCAGCTGCACTAAGTAGAATAGACTTTCTGCACCAAGAATAAAGAATGAAACCAAATGCTTAGAGAAATAAAGTAGAAAAAATAAAACGCTGAATACATGGTTCGCATAGATTCTCAGTTGTATCCTCGTTTTAGGTTCTTTTTTTTTTTTTTTAAATTTTATTTATTTATTTATACAAGCACTGGGTATAGTGAGAAGTGTAAGAGAGGGAGGGTAAGAGAATTCACCAGAGCCAGAGCAGGGAACAGAACAGGCAGACTGACGAAATACACTGCTGAGGGGAGCAGCGGGCGGCAGGAGAGGTCTGAGCACCATGTGGGTGGGACCCTCGCCAGTGGCTGGGGATGAAACCGGTGCTGCAGAGGCTGCGGGAAGCTTCACAGCCCAGTGCTCAACCGCTGCAACACCAGGGAGGCCTTGTTTTAGGTTCTTGGAGACATATTGAAATCTTTCCTACTTAGGCTACTTGAATGTTTTCTGCTTACTTGTAACCCCAAATAATTGTTTTTTGTTGTATGAAGTATGTTATTTTATGTAATCAGATTATAGGAAGTGATAATTATAGAAAAAATATAAAGCAATTTTGAATTTTGGAATAAACGTTATGACGAATAAAGCAACAGTCGACTAGATTGTATCTGGTTGTTATGGTTTATATATATGTATGTAAATATTTTACATTAAGATTTTACCTAGGGAGGAAAACCCAATATATAAATTCCTGGCTAAGACAATAAACTACAACCAACAATGAAGTATGACTATTACAAAATGTTTACAGTTTTACCTACCTACCACTTTATTATATACTACTCTTATAAGTAGAATAACAATTGCAAAGTTATGGCCTGTCAAGAACAGAATCAGTGAGATTCAGAATTTTTCAATTCATTTTATCATATCATTGACTTCCAATTTCAATCAGTCAGCGTTATCTGTATTTGTTTCTATTCATGATTTTGTACACATTCATGTTGCAATAATACTTTTTATTGATAATGTTTCACCAAATATTTGGAAAATAATGTGATTTTGAATAATAAATACTCAGGTCTCTACTGAAGGTGAAGATCAGGAGTCCTGTGGTCAACACCTCATCTTAGAAATAAATACCGCTTGCCTGGAGATTCAAGGAAATACTAAAATGTCAGCTGAGCACCAGGATAGCAGTCCAATACCTGTCATTAGTAACTGCAGAATAAAGAAAAGATGCATATGCAGCTTTAAAGGAAATAGAGCTTTACCTATAATGAAGGAAACAGTAAACCACTGACTGGCAACGATTAGAATTCATCAGAGAGCAATCAGAATAGCGCTTTTATTTTTGCTACATTTTTTTTTTTGGTTGAATAGGTAAGAAATAGGACACCTAATTTAATCTTGTGCTTGCTTTCAGCTTTGTGGAGGAAAAGCAGTCTAAATGCAAAATATTATTACTTATATTATTTCTATAATTTAGAAGGAAAACTGCAATTTACTCCCTCATCTCTGTTATTCTCCCTTTCACTCCACTTCTGTATCACATATTTAGGTTGAATTTATAAAACTTAGTAGAGGATTAATTGATCATCAAATGAATCTAGAAATATTGTGAGACTTCATTATACTTTAATAATTAACTGAAATTGATTATCTCTACTCCAAGTCTCCTGGTTTCATTACAAATAATTCATCTTGTTAAAATATGTTTTAAGGTGAACTTTATAGTCTACCAGTGTGACTAACACCATATTAAATCAAATGTATAAACATTTCTCTTCTTTATTAGACCTCTTGCCAGTAATTTTTTTGTCCTTAGTGTGAACATTACTGATTACTAAGCCCATCTCCCTCCTTTTTTGGTATGTTTTCCTGCAAAAAAGTTATATTACAAGTTTTCAACTATTATATCAGTACAGATGCCACAGATCCATACCTGGAACATGTGTCTATGTTTTCTCGTCATTGAAAAATTAAAGACATTAAATTCTGAGAATTAAACAACTATAAAACATGTTAGAGATCATATTTTTATTTAATTTATCTTATACTATAATAGAACACATTATTGTAAAACAACTTATACGATGCAGCAAAAGAGATGTGTTGCCAATTAGAAATCTATGTTTCTGTTACATTAATTGTTTTAAATCAACATGAAGTCACACTAAATGATAGAGTAATTCTGAGTATCAATAGCTTGGAAACATTGGCATTAATATATTTGTAATTTTTTCAAATTTGTGTCACTCTTTAATTCAGTCATCATTCTACAATTTATAGTTCTCTGTTGTTTGGAAATTATTTCTAAATATAGTAGAAATTTTCTAATTATTGCAAGTGGACCCCATGGTTTAATATCTTTATATTAAAATTAAAACTGTTAACTGTAAAACCTATGGTAATATCCTCTAAAGTCTAGATGAAAGAAATACTTGTAGAAAATTAGTATTTTTTAAGAACTCGTGAAAAAATAAAACATTTATAAAATCAGTAAGAAAAATAATGAAATTGATGGAATATCTAACTTAAGATGTCCATATATTTAAGGTTGAGAACATTGTTGGGGTCAACTCAAGTTAAGCTTAATAAGTTCAATGTGTAAGTTATTGTCATACAACCAGCATATTAGTATGCCAAACTCCAATAAAATTTATTTTTAAAAATCAATCTAACTTATGGAAGTTAAACTTTATAAAATATTATCAAATACAATTTGGCAATATATTACATACAAGTGAACTCATCTCAAAAGGACCAAAATAGATTATTCATTCTAATGCAATTCAACTTACTAATGTAGAAAATGGGAAAATGCAATAGATAAGCAATTCACACACAAAAAAAAACCAATATATATTATGGGGGGAAAACAGATAGATCAGTGGAACTCTCTAGAAATCAAAGAAATATATTTAAAGAAATATATTTAAATAATATAAAATTAAATTTGAGGGCTCATATAAATAAGTTTTTTATTTACATCTCTAGTGGCAATTTGTACATATATATTTAATTAGTACGATTTTATTTAGGAATTCTACAATAAGAAAATATTTTTGTAGAAATAACTATTAGTACACATAAAGATTTGAATACAAAAATGTTCAGAACATTTTTAAACAGTACAAATAAAGTTGATTAAATATTGCATACTTTAGATAATGTTTAATGATGTTTAAATAATTCATTTATTAAATTAATATACACAATTTAAAATGCCAACTTTATTTTTTTTATAGGTAATATGTTTCTTTTTTTAATTTTATTTTTATATTCCCCATACAATTGCAAACCCCCCATTCTGACCCCAATCCCTCCCCTCCCGCCCCCCACCCCCCAAAAAGTGTCTCTGGTTCATAGTTTTTTGTTGATTTTGATTTTCACTTTCTTATAGTTATTCATTTTCCTAGTCCCTTATTTAAGTTTTCTAGATTCCTGCTATGAGTGAGACCATCCGGTATTTTTCTTTTTCTTTTTGGCTTATTTCGCTGAGCATGGTCCCTTCTAGCGCCATCCATGTTGCTGCAAATTGCATATGTTTATCTTTTTTGAATGCTGAGTAATATTCCATGGTGTATATGTACCACATCTTCTTGATCCAGTCATCTATTTTTGGGCATTTGGGCTGTTTCCAAAGCTTAGCTATTGTAAATAGTGCTGCTATAAACATAGGGGTGCAGGTGTTCTTTGGAATTGATGTTTCTGTGTCCTTTGGGTAAATACCTAGGAGTGGAATTGCTGGATCATATGGAAGCTCTATGTTTAGTAGGTCCAGAAATCTCCACACAGCTCTCCATAGTTTTTGGACCAGTTTGCACTCCCACCAACAGTGTAGAAGAGTTCCTTTTTCACCACAACCTCACTAACATTTGCTGTTGCTAGTTTTTTTAATATGTGCCATTCTCACTGGTGTAAGATGGTATCTCATGGTAGTTTTGATTTGCATTTCCCTGATTACAAACAAATAAATAAATAAATAAATAAACATGCCTCTATTAAAAAAAAAAAAGATGTTGATCTTTGTTGATGTTTTTTTGTTTATACATACACTGGGTACAGTCAGAAGCGCGGGAGGGTGAGAGAATTCACCAGAGCCAGAGCGGGGAGCAGAGCAGGCAGAAGGACCGATGTACACTGCTGAGGGGAGCAGCGGGCCCCAGGAGAGGTCTGCGCGCCATGTGGTACCCTCCTCCGGTGGCCGGGGAGCAGCTGGGGATTGAACCGGCGCTGCAGAGGCTGCAGGCAGCTTTGCAACCCAGAGCTCAACCACTGCGCCATCGGGGAGTAAAATGCCAACTTTAAAAGCAGTGTGCTTCCATGTCTGTAAGGCAAAGAGCTTCAGTACTCTACACACATAAACATGTGAACACACACACACACACACATGCACACTGGGGTAGATTATGCATATGTGAATTACTGTAGAAAGAAGGCTTATAAATTTCCACATATTTTCAAAGGGAATTATGATTTCCAGAAATGTAAAAGAACATATGCTAGTAAGTATGGTTTTACAATTGAGAAAACATTGTGATTTTAAATTTCTTCTACTGATATGTTGGATTAATTTTATGGTGAGCTTAAAATTAAGAGTAGCTTACATTAAAAAACTCCAAGTCATTGGTTTCAAATAGTCATAAAGTTTCACTTTAGACTATTGCTTGGAGATATTATAAAAATTCCTTCAATGAACATTCTTCTTTGCATTCACAAGTAACTCTTTTGAAATGTGTTAAAAATGTGTTAAACATATTTGCTAATCCTTATGGATTTCCTTGAAAGTACCACTGACTGTGCTTTGATAATTATTAATATAAATTAGTGGTGCATGATAGACTGTACAATGTATTTTAGTCCAGTTCTTCTGAGAAGCCAACACTAAGACTTGATTGACCATGTAAAGATTTTATTAAAGGAAATGGCCCTGTAAGAGAAAGTAAGAAAGAGGCTTGTACAAATTGGGAAGACAATGCAAATCTGAACCTGAATGCAAAAGAGGGTGACCAAGTTGAATGAAATCATTCTAAAGTTCTGTGCATCTAAGACAGGTTTGGCAAGAATATTGGGTAGCCCTCAAATCAAAGCTGACCAGAAGAAAAATCTGCTTATTACAGAATGAAGTCTCAATTTGTATAACTTTTTCAATCAATCTTGTTTGGGAGCAGTTCATGGAATATGTGTGATTAAAAAAAAGGGATAATGGGGCCTCCCTGGTGGTGCAAGGGGTTAAGCACCACACTATGAAGCAACCCGCAGCCTCTGAAGCAAGAGTTTGATTCCCAGCCAGAGAGAAACCCACATAGCGAAGCAGGCCTCTCCTTGTCTCGCCCATTGCTCCCCTCAGCAGTGCATTTCAGTCAGTCTGCCTGTTCGGTTCCCCACTCTGTCTCTGGTGAATCCTCTCAACATCTCTGGCCTGTACCCCAGCTCTTGTATGCATAAAGGAATAATGGACTTAAAAAACAAGCAGTTAATTATATTATCAAACTGTTCCAGCAGTGAACATATATTGATATATAATTTTAATTATTGATACAATTTACCATATATTTATTTCCATCTACTTTTCTGTATTTTCATAATTAGTTATATGTAGTTAGGTACATGGTGATATGCAAACATAAATACATAAAATACAGTAAATGTATAATATATAAATACACATAATTATACATGGAACATTACGCAACCACATTTATTTTCATTCTATGTTGATTTAATTGTTCTGCATGAAATCTTGAGATAACAATGTATTAGTATTTGTAACTAATTACATGTTTCAGAAAATCAGAGCTTATTTATGTACTATGTGGAATTCAAAGTAACTAAAATAGTTATCTCATGTTCTTAGAAATCCAAAGTTTATAGAAACAAGCAATGGGAATAAAGATCAACTAGGATGCATAATACAAGACTAAGGAGAGAAATCCTAAATTGCTAGAAAAGAAAAAATAGCACTATAAAAGTCTACACAAATAGCCAGTTTCATTTATTCTGCTAAGTTTAGCATTTCTTTTGGAAGAAATGTAACCATTTTAATAAATCAGATCATTTAACACAGTAATTTCATAATATTGTGTTGGAAAACACAGTTGTATCTGTATTCATTTTTTCATACTTTTCACCAGTATCATCAAAATAACACAAAAAACAATATTGTTATCCACTGTATTTTTCTCATTTGTAAATCTTTGTCATTTACTTTACTATTTTATTGATTTCTATCTTTATTTGCCTTTTATTTCCTTGATTTTTAGTCTACTCTTTTTCTATTTTTTGAGTTGTTTTAATTCTTTCCTCCTTTTTTTATACACTGAAAACTAAGCTTTCTAAATATTAACTAACATTTGTGCTTTTTTATGTGATCATTGCATGTTTGCAAATTCACAGACTAAAGTGACACTATAAAAATCTTATAGAGATCTAAAATAAACCCTAGAAATATAACTAAATTTTTGAGAATGCCAGGGTGAGGAAGGTGGAGGAGAAAAGTTGTTGGGTGGTCAGTGCACTGTGGTGGAGAAATAGGGATGCCCTGCTGGTGAGTAAGAGTACCCTATATTTAAAGAAGATAAACCTATACCTCTGAGGCATATACAATGTTGTAAACCAATATTACCTCAACAACCAAAAAAAAAAGTATTGCCCTGGTGGCATAGCGGTTGAGTGCTGGGTTGCAAAGCTGCCTGAGGCCTCTCTAGCGCCAGTTTGATCCCTGGCCACCGGCAAGGGTCCCACCAAAAAAAAAAAAAAAAAAAGTATTGCCCTAATGATTTATTTTAAATGGAAAAGACAGGTATTTTATATAATAGAAATGTCTTTAAATATATAGAAGACAGATTTATTACACATTGGAAGCTTTTAGTTGCTTTGTACTGTCTCAATTTATAGGTAATACAAATTTTATGGTAATAAAATTTTATGGTAATATTGCATCTGGATATTTTTTTCATCATCTTTGATAAAATCATAAAGTTAGTCCATCCAGAATGGTTTGCCGGGGATTATTAAGATCAATATGACCAGTGTTTTTAGCATGCTCAGCATATAAAAGCTAGTTGTTTTCAGACTATTCCATATTTTCAGAATGTTCTGGTATGTTTGGGTATAGGAGTCATACAAAAGGAAAAACTTTCCAAACTACAGTGAAATTATCAGTTGATTTTCAAATTATTCATGCCTAGGATCTGGATCTATAGTCTATTTTCATATAATTAAAATCCATTTCTTTTTTGTGACTGTAAGGGCAGGAATGGCCACTGAGCAGGGTTTCTAGGATCCCAAGCAGATGGGGTAAAGGAGGAGTTCTGGAGCCCTCAGGGGTTTTTGCAGGTCTTTTATTGGGATTACCAGGTACATGGCAGGCAGGGGTACTGGGGGGCTGGGAGGCTGGCAGACCTCCCAGCCCCCAGCAGGTCTTCACTCTATGGGCTCTCCAGCCTTCTCTCTGTTTCTGCTTTTCTTGCTTCTCTCTCGGCTTCTCTTTTCGGCTTCTCCTGGCATCCCCATGACGCTGCCCTTAAAAGCACAGTCTCAGCCCAGGTGAATCCCATCTACCTATGCCTTCACCCTATTCTAGGTGCCCGCCATCAGGCATGCATTCAGGACCACAAGGATCCGTCATCTATCCTGATGGCGGGAGGGCAGAAAACCCTGACATTTTTCCTTACTCTACAGTGACCTAACTTTCTTATTTAGTCACTAAATACAAATGTCATTAACATTGATAATTTATTGATTTAGTTGATAGAAGTGCTAATAACTCAAAATGGTTATATTTTATTATTTATGTCAGTTTTTTCTTAAACCTTTTTTATTGACCTCAGCAATTTTCCATTTCATCCAGTGTTTCAATGAGTCAAACTAACTGCAGCATGTGGTTGCCAGGATACATGTGCAGACATTGCCTGATGAAAGTGTAATGTAATAGCTTGATTTGTCATCAAAATGGAGAACTCTTGAGGGGAAAAGTGATTTGGTGAGTGTAACTGGAATTTGCAAAAGTGATTTTCTTGAAAGTTAAAACAAAATTTGCATCAAATTGATACTATATGCATGTGAGTACTTTTGTGTCATATATTCTGATCTATAGCTTTATAGATACATATTCCTAACATGAAGATCACAGGAAAAGAAATGACAGCTTATAATTGACATTTGTTTATGAGTTAACACATCTGGGACCCCACAGTCATCTGAAAAATGTATGAACCTATACTTTGGAATCATATACTGTGTTGTAAACCAATGTTATGTCATTAAAAAAAAAAGGTTTGCATTTCACCAAATCAACAGATAATTAAATCATAGTATTTCCAGTAGTAACTTGTTCTACCTCTTTAGTTTCATCTTAGTAGTTTAGTAACAGCTGAGCTATTATTTATAAGTAATTAAATTACCTTTATACAGTGTCCAAAAGGATCTGAAATTATTAACACCAAAGTTACTATTTGCTATTTTTGCACCATTTCAAAATTAACCATTACATTAAAAGACTATTAAAGAGTGTCTGTAAATACATTTCACCTTTGTGATCCCTTGACAATGCTGTTTGAAATGGTTACTAATTAGATTTCTCTGGCAAATGGTGTTTTCTGTAGTCTAAAAAGATATTCAAACCCTGGCATAATGTGTTCTACATAAACAAGATATTTTTAGAAAGTTCTGAATTATTCTCACACTAACAACATGCAGAAAATTATGTGATAAATTAAGATACCAAAATGTATATTTTTTCATTATAGCTTGATTAACTTTGCTTCATAAAATATGTTTTACTTTTATGAACACACACAAACATACGTATATAGCCATATGTGTATATATATACATATATATATACACACACACATATGTATATAGCTATTAACTTTAAATGGAATGAAAGTGGTCAAACATGATTAATAAAGAAGGCTAAAATGAGAGGGGAAAAGACATTACACTTTTATACTGTACTAGACAATTGTAGGGTAAGGAAAAATGTCAGGCTTTTCTGCCCTCCCGCCATCAGGATAGATGATGGATCCTTGCAGTCCTGAATGCATGCCTGATGGCGGGCACCTGGAGTAGGGTGTGGGCATAGGTAGATGGGATTCACCTGGGCTAAGACTGGGCTTTTAAGATCAGCGTCACGGGGACGCCAGCAGAAGCCAAGAAGCCGAGCGAGAAGCAAGAGAAGCAGAAGCAGAGAGCCCAGATAGAGTGAAGACTTGCTGGGGGCTGGGAGGCCTGCCAGCCTCCCGGCCCCCTGGCCTGCCATATACATGCTAAATCCCAGTAAAAGGCCTGCAAAAGCCACTGAGGACTCTGACTCCTCCTTTACCCGGTCTGCATGGGATCAGAAAACCTGCCCTGTGTCCATTCCTGCCTTTACAACAATTAAAAACATAAATGAGATATAAGTGATTGTGGGTCATTTGTTGTTTAAAATTTGTACATTCTGCAAATTAAATTCCTTCAGTGATCCACCCTCATCATGCTATCAAAAACTGCAAATATGCAGATATTATTTTTATATAAAATTTCTGAAAGGAATTTCAAGTTTTAAGGGGAATTCTGTGTCAAAATCTTATATAAGTATAGAAATTTAATTGAGAATATCAATTTCTATACTCTAGATGCTCAAATATAACCATTAAACATTTATGTCGTTGACAGATATTTATTTTACCACTGCAAGCCGTAACATATAAAAATTTAATTATGGTTATTCATTTCCTTCTCTTAACCCTGATGTACACCCATTTAGCTATCACATTATAGATACATATATTTTCACCACTGCAAACTGTGAAATGATAAAATTAAGCTGCAAACATCCACAGCCTTGTTCTAGTTCTGTGCACATTAAAGCCAGGCACCAAATTATAGACAAAAATAAATATGTTACCTCAACATTTGTAAGAAAATGATATTTTCAATCATTCGTACATTAATATTTAATCTTTCAACAATAGTCATCACTATAAATTTAGATATGACTAATTATCTAACAAACAATATGAAACTGAACTCTTTTAATACAACTTAAAAATAAAATAGATTTAAAAAATGAAGCACGTGTGTTATAAAAATTTAAATAATAGAAAGTATAAAAAGTTCAAATTTCATACCAAAATTCTAACACTAGAAGATGTTCTCTGATAAGATCAATGTACATTATATAAAATATCTCTCTACTATACTTTGAGGTAAAAACTATATATAGGAAGACAGGTATATAGGCAAATATAAATATGAAAAGAGAGAACACTTGTTTGGAAAATAATAAATAATTGCTTTAATCAAATAAAATAAATCGAAAGACAAAATGGATAATTACTCATCAGCTAAATCTTTTCTTTTTTCCCCATCAGAATCAATGTTAAGTTTATTTACATGTAGAAAACAAAACTATTTGGTTGTACATTGGATAACCAGAGAGTGCATCAGTATTAGTTATGTAAAATTTCACCCCACTTTCTGATTAGTGTATGCCTGGATTATCAGGGGTTTTGAATATTATTTTAATGTGAAAACAGAGTTGAGAATCACTGTTATAAAGTAAGGAAAGTTATAGACCTGAGATATGCAAAATTATAAATTGTGATTATTATAATTTTAAACATATTTAAATAGTATTAAAGCATATAACAAAATAGAAGAAATGATTACATTTACATTTCTATTATTACTCTCCCACCTCATTTATTTTATCTGTAGCTTCATAACTAGAAATACTTTATGTAAGCAATAATTTTCACAATTGTCTAATATTAGCTAATTGAATTGGTTCAAAACCAAATCTTTCAGTATTGTATCTTTTTTTTAAGATTTATTTTATTTATTTATGCATACAATAGCTAGGGTGTAGGACAGAGGTGCAGGGCAGGGGGCTGGTGAGAGGATTTACCAGAGATGGAGTGAGGAGCAGAACAGGTGGATCCGCTGAAACACACTTCTGAGGGGAGCGGCATGCAAGACAAGAGAGGTCTGCTGCACCTTGTGGTTTAATCCCCTGGTTGGGGATCAAACTTGTGCTGCAGTGACTGCCTATAGCTTCATAGTTTTGAGATTTACCTTTGTGCCTTTAGGGAGTCCCCTCAGTATTATATATTTTTCCTTATTTGCTTATAATCATATTTGAATGACTGAATTTAATTGTTTTCTCTTGACCTATCCAGACAGGAAAGACAGGTGAAGTCTGCTGTGCCATGTTGGTCACCTCCCTAGAGGGCCAGGGAATCAAACTCATGCTGCAGTGGCTGGCAGTAGCTTGATAGTGCTGTCTGTAACCCCTGCACCACCAGGGAAGTACAATTAATATTACACTTTAACTTTCTTTGTATGTTCCAATTTTATTTACAACTGTACTTACTCACGGGTCACTAACTTTATAAAATTGTCTTATTTGTTGTAAAATACTATAATGTAGACTTCACTGCAAAAGACATTACAAAGTAAGTATACATATATGCACAGGTCTTTTCCTTGGTGGTGTTACCTTGGTGATCTTTTAACCCTCTATCAATATCAAAGTTTGTTGGATTAATACAGAAATATTTACATTTTTATAGGAAGGAAAAACATGTTAGTTTTTCAATATTTTGGTTTATTTTTACTTTTTTACTTAAGTAACATTGATTATAATAGTGTTTATGATTTAAGAACATAGGATTACACTTATTCAGATGCATATTACCACTCCCAACAAGGGCAGAAAAGCTAAATAGTTATCACTCCAAAGTATGACATCACATGAAAATAATGATCATAATCATATAAAATAAGAATTGAAGGAACCCGTCTTTTGTCTCTAGAAGGTATTACAATAATTTCATATCAAATGTTGTCTCAATATTGAATCAATTGGGCCACCCCTGGTGGCACAGGAGGTTGAGCAGGAGGTTGTGAAACTGTCCACAGCATCTGCAGCGCCAGTTCGATTCCGACCGGCCAGTGAGAATCCCACATGATGCAGCAGACCTCTCCTGTCTTGCCCGCTGCTCCCCTTAGCAGGGTATTTCATCAGTCTACTTGTTCTGCTCCCCACTCTGTCTCTGGTGAATCCTCTCACCCTCCCGCACTTCTGGCTTATACCCTAGTTCTTGTGTAAAATTAATAAATAAATCTTTAAATATATATATTGAATATATTTATATTATTTTATGGAAGCCTACTTTTGTTTATTAAATATTTTGCCTACTTATGTGGTTGTTTGTCTAATATATTAAAACTATTAAGAGTATATCAAAAACTGTTTCTCATTAATATATTTAAAATTTCTTAACAGACATAGGTGGGAGAAGAAAAATGTATCAAAAAAATGATGAAACACTCCAATAACTGTCTGACTTCAATAGGCAACATAAAAATAATGTATATATCCCAGTAAGGGAAAAGAGAAAGAAGGATAAAGAATTTATTCAAAGATAGAAGAAAACTCCCCCAAACTGGTTAAGGAACTACATATGCTGAAGATCCTGAAACTGAAAGCATATTGTTTTTAGTATGCTAGCTTTATACTAGTTTAAAGTCAAAGTGATGCCTCTGTTCCTCTCTTTATTATCTCAGGATTGCTTTTGCTATCTGACTTTTAATGGTTACATTTAAATTTCAACTTTTTGCCCATACTTCAAGGTTTTGAGTTTATTTGCATAGAACTCTTCACCGTAATATCTTACAATTCTTCCAATTTCTATGTCTTTTCCGGTAATTTCTGTTCTTTCATTTGTGAATATGTTAATATTTTCACTTTTCTTTGTTAGTCCAGTTACAGGGTTATCAATTATTTATTATCTTCCTGCAGAAACATATCTTAATTTTACTGATTTTTAACAGTCATTTTCATTTCCATTATGTTGATTTTCAAGCTTATTTTTTATTATTTCTTTCCTTTTACTAAGTTTGCTAATTCTTTGTTCCTCTTCTTCAATTTGCTTTAGGTATAGCATTGAATTGTTAATTTAAATTTTTTCTTACTTTTTGCTGGATGACAGTCATCTTCCCTTTTAAGACTGCTTTCACTACATCTTATAGATTTGGGTAGTATGTATTCTCACTTTCATTAGTCTAGAGTGATTTTATCCAAAAACTATTGGGGCCTCCCCTGGTGGCACAGTGGTTGAGCGCTGTGCTGCGAAACTGCCCACAGCCTCTGCAGCACTTGTTTGATCCCCGGCCGCTGGTGAGGGTCCCACATAGTGCGACAGACCTCTCCTGCTGCCTGCTGCTCCCCTCAGCAGTGTATTTTGTCAGTCTGCCTATTCTGTTACCCGCTCTGGCTCTGGTGAATTATCTCACCCTCCAGTGCCTCTGACTGTACCCAGTGCTTGTATAAATAAATAAATAAATCTTTTAAAAAAAAAAAAAAACTATTGAGCAACACATTCTTCAGTCTTCATTGTTTCCGTGTTTTTCCTTAATAATTAGCATCTAAATTTATGAAAACATGGCTGGAAAGTGTATGTGGTAAGATTTCAGTTTTTATAGTTTTATTGACAATTGAATTTTGTCCCAACATATGGTCTATTCTTGTAAATAATTCATGTGCACATGAAAAGGGTATGTGTATATAGTGGTTATTGGGTTAAGGGTTGTGTCAAACTCTGTTAAGTCTATTTGACTTAGCCCTTCACTTAAGTTTAGGGATTCCTTATATATTCTTTGGCAGGTTGTAGGGTAAGGGAAAAATGACAGGCTTTTCTGCCCTCCCGCCATCAGGATAGATGATGGATCCTTGTGGTCCTGAATACATGCCTGATGGTTGGCACCTGGAATAGGGTGTGGGCAGATGTGGATGGGATTCACCTGGGCTAAGATTGAGCTTTTAAGGGTGGCGCCATGAGGACGCCAGTAGAAGCTGAGCAGAAGCTGAGCAAAAAGCAAGAGAAGCAGAAGCCAAGAGAAGGCCGGAGAGCCCATAGAGTGAAGACCAGCTGGGGGCTGGGAGGCTAGCAGGCCCCCAGTGCCCCTGCCTGCCATGTACCTGGTAATCCCAATAAAAGACCTGCAAAAACCCCTGAGGGCTCCAGAACTCCTCCTTTACCCGGTCTGCATGGGATCCTAGAAAACCTACTCAGTGGCCATTCCTGACCCTTACACAGGTTCATCTATCTATAGTTGAATGTGGAGTATGAAAATCATCTAGCAGTATCATATTGTTTTCAATATATCTCCATTTTGATAGCAAATGTGTTAAGACATTTGTGGGCCACAATTTGGCGCATATATATTTATGAATGTCATTTCTTTTAGTTGTATTTGACATTTAATCATAATGTAATATCTGTGTCCATCTCTTATCCATTTCTTAATTAGAAAAAAATATTTGATATAAGTATAGTTGTTCCTGACATTTTTATTTGCATTTGCCTGTAAAAGTGTTGTCTACCAGTCTTCACTTTAAGTTTTCTTGTATTAAGTGGTAAGATACATTTCATATGAACAACAGAAGTCTGAACTTTGAAATATACTCAGCCACTCTATTCTTTTTAACTGGTGGATTCAGGTCATTTACATTTAAATTGATATTGAACCTGTAGAGTAAGTAAATTATCAGGCTTTACCACCCTCCTGCTATTAGCATTAATGATGGATCCCTGCAGTCCTGCATGCATGCCTGATGGTGGGCACCTGGAGTAGGGTGTGCGCATGCATAGTTGGGCACACCTGCGCTGAGACTTGTCTTGTAAGGGCAGTGTCACGGGGATGCCAGAAGAGAGCAAGAATAAGAGAGAACAAGATGAGAGCTACAGAATGAGAGCAGAACCAGCAGAGACCAGGAGAGAATGGGAGAGAGCCCAGAAAGAGTGAAGACTTGCCAGGGGCCGGGGGGCCTGCCAGCCTCCTGGCCCCCTGGCACCCCTGTCTGCTGTGTACCTGGTTGCTGCACTACATGTGAAAGCTCAATAAAAGCCTGAAAAGCCACCACGGGCTACAGTACTCTCCTATACCCCATCTGCCAGGATCATAGAGAACCAGCTCTGTGCCTTGCTGGCCCTATAAAACCTAAGTACTCATTATTTTATTTTATTTTATTTTATTTATTTTTTTAACTTTTGTAATCTGTCTTTCTCTTTTATTTTTGATATCTTCATTTGTTTTCCATTGTCCTATGTGTTAATTTCATTGATTTTTTTGTTTGTTTTTTGAAGGTTCTGGTAAGGTTAGTATATGATGATTTGTTTGGCCCATTGGATGGCTTGGTCTCATACCAATTTTTTTTTTTTTTTTTAATTTTCAGTTATTCCCCTTACCCTTCCTTTTGTCTTGAGTGCTAATGTTTCAGGGAAAGTAATTCTAGGGTGGACATATTTTTCTTTGAGTAACCATAATAACTTCCATTCTTTTCTTGCCTGTAAGGTTTCATCTGAGAAGTTTATGCACAGTTTAATTGGTCTTCCTTTATAGTTTACCTTTTTTTTTTCCCCACCTTGATGTTTTTAACATTTATTCCTTGTCATTGACTTTCAAGAGTTTTAATGTTAGGGTATATTGATCTGGTATTTTGCTTGGAAATCTCTGGACCTCTTGGATTAGGTTATATGGTTTCTAAAACATGTTAAGGTAGTTTTCAGTTATTTGTTTTTTAAAATATATTTCTATGGGGCCTCCCCGGTGGCGCAGCAGTTGAGCGCTGGGTTGCGAAGCTGCCCGCGGCCTCTGCAGCGCCGGTTCGATCCCCGGCTGCTCCCCGGCCACCGGAGGAGGGTCCCACATGGCGCGCAGACCTCTCCTGCCGCCCGCTGCTCCCCTCAGCAGTGTGCTTCGGTCCTTCTGCCTGCTCTGCTCCCCGCTCTGGCTCTGGTGAATTCTCTCACCCTCCCGCGCTTCTGACTGTACCCAGTGCTTGTATAAACAAACAAACAAATAAATAAATAAAACATGCCTCTATTTAAAAAAAAATATATATATATATATCTATGACTTTTTCTTTCTCAGAACCCCCTGGTATGGATGTCATTACAGTGTAATCTATCCCAAAGACACATTATTTTTACTGTTTTATTCTTTGGTACATTTATTGTGATATCTGTATGTTCTTTGACAGTGTGTGTCTAATCCCATTAATTTGCTCTATTACTTGTGTTTATGTAATGCTGAGGTCCTTAGTATTTTTAATTTCACTCATAAATTTTTTAGATGCATTTGTTTGAATTTTAGCAATTTCTTAGCATTCTTTGTTCTATTCATGTTTTACATCACTCATTGTCTTCTTAAATTCAGTAAACATTGTAATAACTCTAACTACACTTCACGAATATACAATAGCTTGGCTGGATTGAGCCTACTCTCTGGCTTTTATCTAATTATTTTATTCCAGCATTTGGGAGTGTTTTATCTGTCTCTTCATTTTTATATGTTATGGAATATAATGGGGATAACCTTTCTGACTGATGTCTTTGTATCTTCAGGTGGCTGGAGAACTGGTATCAACAAGGAATAATAGATAGGAAGGGACCAAGGAAGTTGGGCACTCAACCATTGCACTCTATGAGTATAAATTATTTAAGCTTCCTTCTGTACAGTTTTAGGGTACATGAAATGGTCAGGCTTTTATGCTGCTGGCCTCTGTGGCTATCACCTAAATACTTGATTGTGCTAATGCAGGAAGTGCTTGGTAGTGTGGGCTAGGGGTACTCATGCTTGATTGTGGACACCTGGAGTGTGGTGTGGGCCTGTGTAAGAGGGAGCACCTGAGCCTGGAGGCTGCCAACATAAGGTGGCATCACACAGAAATGACTGTAACAGAGAATGGTTATGGAAGAATGGCTACAAGAGTATGAGTTACTACAGAGAGGTAGGAGCATGAGAGAATGCCAGAGAAAGTCCAAAGTGTAAAGATTCACCAGGGGCTGGGAGGCCTGCCAGTCTCCTGGTCACCCTGGACTCCCTGCCTTGCCAGCCTGCGAGCTTGTCCCACAATTGGTGTAGAAACAGCAATAAAGCCTGAAACGCCACTGGGGGTTCTGGATTCTCCTTTACTCATCTGCCTGAATTGATAAAGAAACGGTCCTAGTTCTGGCACCACAACAGTCTTTATCTGAGTTGTACAATAGCAATATATGAGGGTCCCTATTCCTAGACCAACTACAGCCTACATGTTTTATAAAGTGTAGGGTAAATGATTGTCAGGTTTTTCTGCCCTCTGCCTTGCATGCCGAATATGTGTATCTCCTTATCAAGCATAATGTCATGTATCCAAAGTAACTGATGTGGGTATTTGCCCCTGAGTCAACAAGGAGAGGGAAAATTTTTATGCCATCTTCCATTCTCCTTTTAAAGTTGTAATGAATGGTATTGATAGAGGGCTTCAAGGGACACTGAAACTGGCCAAGGGCACTGCCCAAATAGTTTGTTGGTCACTGTCTGAGTTCTTCACCTGCACACACAGTTGCAAGACTACTCAGGTTCAGAGAACAATAATGGGATTTATTTAACAAACCAGTGGGAAACAAAGAGCTAGTGAGGCCAAAAGTGGCCATTTACCTCACCCTAAGCAGTGTCCAGTGTTTTCAAGTCCTAAACAAAAACCAACTAAGATGGTGTCTTCTCACCACTGAGGACGCAGAGCTCCTCCTGAACCATAGGCCACACTCCCAAGATGATATCTTCCACCACTGCGGTCCTGGAGTGCATGGCAGCCAGACTCTCGGCCAGGTTCCAACTCTTGGAGACAACAGAGGACGAAACAGGAGATGGTCCCCAGAGCTTCTGAGATGTCCCAGCACAGCACCAGACAAGCAACACTCAAAACAGCAGCTGCAGTGGCTGAATGACCAGACAAACGGCCACACTCACACAGCTCAGCGAGGTGCCCAGCTCTGGGTCTTTGCCTTCCCTGCCAGGCTGTAACAGCAGCAAAACCGGGAACCATTTCAGTCACTCGGCTACTTGCAAAGCCTCCGAAATTTTCATCTCTGAGGTTGGCTGCTGGGAGCCTCTCCACATCATCAGAGGCTGGCAACAGGCTTCTGGAAGGTTGGTGTGGTAGGATCCAAAATTGCTGACCCTGGAATCACTGAAGATCTGAAAATGCTGAATATAAAACACCAAATCCTTGGGGCTGCTTCTGCAGTCCCTTATACTTATTATCAGTCTCCATCCCAAAATGCAATTCTTTGTTTGCATTTTCCCTTGGGATGTCTATCCTCACCAGCACCCTTCTCCAGGGTGTACCATTGTGTAACATTCTTTGACTTCAGCCACTGGTTACAGCATTATTATCATAACACATAGTTCAATTAGTATTTCCTAGTCCTTTCCTCTAAACCCTTATTTCTGATGTACCTTGGAGTTGTCTGTTTATCTCTCAGGTTTTATTATTTGTTCTGCTGTAATTTATTTGTGAATGTGTGGAGAAGGGGAGTTTGATATATTCACTCTGCTGCCATCTTTGCCAGACTGTTGATTAGTTTTCAAGGCACTTTTCTCCATTCTGTAATTGGTGACCCATATGCATGAGCATGATTTTACCTGTTATAAGAATTTTTTCACACAAAATGAGAAGCCAGAAATACGATCAGAAGAAGTAATATAATTTAGTGTGTTCTGGAAAATAAAGGGTGAGGGAAAACAATGAAAATGGCTCTCTTGAGAGAGGAGATAAAACGGAGGATATTAGTTTTTAGTTCAATAAACACTCATGTTTTGAAAGAAGTTGGAATGTTATAGAATAGGAAAAGAAGGATATTTGGTTTATTATTACAGTGTCAAAACATATAAGATATTAAAGAAATAATTACTGTTATACGGATAGGCATTTGGGGTATATAAAAGAAAAACTGAACTATTATATATTATTTATAATTTTGTGGCTGACAGTTATAATTTTGTTGAATGGATTATTCCAGGGAATTATTTGGAAGCAAAAGAAAATGGCTATATATAAGAGCAACCTTTAAATAAATCACCTTTTTTTATATGGCAGTTACTACAATTTTTTAAAAATGTTCAACATACACATGACTAATTTATTTTTGATGGTTTTGCTTTCAGCTCATTGGTGTATGATTATCTGTATGATATTTCTGGTCTTAATATTTAATTTATCACCTAATACTACTAACCTAATCATGTAATCCAAGAAATGTATGCAAATTCATTTATTTGCATAATTTTGACTCTTCACATATAGTATTTTTATGGAATCATGACTGTTTATATTTTAATAGGATAGTATATAGAGTATACATTCAATATATTTTATATGTATGCCTGTGTTTGTAGTACAGTGGCTGGTTATAAAGGTCAAGCTAATTAAAATATGTAACTCAGCATTTTTGATGTGTTTGAAAGCACAACTGAAATACTTCCAATGTTAAATATAATATTATTAAATATAGTCATTTTCTCTGTATATTAGTTCTTTGGTCTTATAAATATCACATAATTACAACTTTGTACCAAGGGCATCTCCCAATTTCCTCTAAACCCCAGTGCCTGGTAACCATTGCTCTAGTCTGTGCTTCTATGTATTTGTATCATTATTTTTAAGTTTCTACCTGTAAGTGAGATCCATATATATATTTTTCTCTTTCTCTGTCTGTATGGTTTCACTTAGCATAATTACACATTTTTATCCATGTTGTTGCAAATGGGCAAATTTTTTTTGTTTTTATATGGCAGAAATATATTCCATTATATATGGATCAAAGTTTTTCCCTTCAATATTTTTACATCATTCTCATTGTTCAGAAAGTAGGAAATAACTGTTATATTTCTTTCTGTGACTGAAATTGTTTACATGTTTTATTAAATTCACTGAATGGGCACAATGAAAATATAACTTATTTGATATGTTTTGATTAAGAGGTCAGTTTTTGAGATATTCTCTGAAAATGCTTTTTTCTACCCAAAAAAGTTTCTAATTTCACAAAGGATGGGGGAAAAAATGGAAAAAAAAAAGTACTATTGTGACCTAATTGAACAAGTAATTAGAAAGAGATGCAAACAATCAGCTCCAACGTAGTGGATTGCAGATACATGAGACTATATTTGCTTTAAAACTATAAACTTAACAGTTACAGCAATTCATTCTCTTTTGGAGATATTCACAGACCTACATCCCTTTTCCACTTAACAATCTCTTTTCTCAACTCCCAAAACCATTACCTATTGATAAGGATGAGAGGCAGAGAAAGAGAGTTTTAGTTTAATCTATTAATATTAATCTATCCACAAAATGTGAATATTTAAACCAAAGGCATAGTTTTGCACAAACTGAGAAAAATATGATTTTCATATCTTCAAGTGTCCTCTTGCTAGTGTTTGTTCTGTTCACAATATCCTTGTTCAACTAGCAACTCTTCTGATAGCTTTCATGCATGGAATTTTATGAAGTCTAAATGCTTAACTTTAATATTAGCAGAAATGCTTAGCAATAAGATAGAGATATGTATTAGGCAATCTATTTTCTCTATAGTCTTTGGTAGGACCTGTGCTATTCTGGCCAGTCAGGTTCCCTTTCATCTTAGTGGCCCTCTGGACACCAGTGAGTCTTGATCAAGTTCTTCATTTGGTCCCTAAGTAAATGTTAGTCTCCCAATTCCCTTCTGCAGAGGCACCATGACCTTTGATTCACCAGACCTCATAGAAAATTTGTCTCAATTTAGTGTCACACTACATGGAAATGAAGAGGTATTTGGATAGGCAAATAGACCCTGTATCTGCCTGGTCTTGCTGTTTGGGGCTGCATATATTATGGTTCTACTTTCTGTTGATAAGGGGCTATCATGCTGCTAATCTTGAATCAAGATTTCAGTTCTAAATTGAAACAATTATTTACACCATTATGAGTGGAAACACAAAAATATTATGGCCATGTAGTAAATGTTGCTATCTTATCTCTATCCACCTTCTTTACAAAAAATACCAAGAATAAGTAACACATTTCTTTTATGTTTTACTGAAATGTAACTTACATATTATAAAATTTCTCATAAACTCATTCTTAAGGATATAATTTAGTAATTTTAGATTATTCACAATGTAATCATCACCACTATTCAATTCTAGAATATTTTTATTACTGAGAAAGAACCTCCATATATATTGTGAGTCACACCCATTCCATTCTCCCTTCAGTCCATGGAAACTACTAATATTCATTTTTGTCTTTATGGTTCTATTTATTCTGTTAATTTCATACACATGTAATAGTGTATTGATTTAATTGACTTCTTTCACTTAGCATATTTTTAAATTTTATCCATATTATGTATATTTTATCCATAATATTGCACATGTTTCATGCCCATTAGATTATCTGTAATTAAGAATGGGAAAATAGTAAGTCTTGGAGAAGATGGGGAGAAATTCAATGTCTCATGCATTACTGGTGGGAACATAAAATTGTGAAGCTACTATGAAAAACAGTTTGGCAGTTCCAGAGAAACTTAATATTAGTTAACATATCACCAAACAGTCTCATCCCTAAGTACATATCCAAGAGAATTAAAATCATACCTTCACTAAAAACTTGTGCTTACAAATTCACAATAGAAAAACTGTGGAAAAAGCTCAGATTTACAATAACTGATGAATATATAAATACAATAGGTATATCAATATCATGGAATATTAGCCATCAAAATAATTAAAAAGATGATATAATATTTTTTTTAAAGATTTATTTATTTATATAAGCACTGGGTAGTCAGAAGCACAGGAGGGTGAGGGAATTCACTAGAGCCAGAGCAGGGAACAGAACAGGCAGACTGACAAAATGCACTGCTGAGGGGAGCAGCGGGTGAGACAGGAGAGAGGTTTGCGTGCCATGTGGAACCTTTGCCGGCAGCTAGGGATGGAACCAGCACTGCAGAGGCTGCTGGCAGCTTTGCAGCCCAGTGCTCAATTGCTTTGCCACCAGGGAGGCCCAAGATGATATAATATTTTAATAGAGTTTTATCAAAATAATTTTTGTCACTTCCTTTCCTAAGTTTTCCTAAATGTTTTCCAACTATTTAGAAAATATTTCCTAAAATAATGATAGGCTATGGATAGGTAGGAAGTTGTTACTACTTTGAAAATATGCAAATCAGGGAATAGATTTTAAAACAATAAGTTATGTGTTCATTGAAACAATTTTCATTGCTAATGATAAAAAAATAAACACTCATGACTTAAACCATAGATGGGTTTCACTGCATATGTTACAAAAGAATTCCAGGCTAAAGATGGTGATTAAGCATGATTGAATAAGATTCATAGCTCTATCATACAAAGATATTATATTTTTGTCCTCTTGTTTTTTATCTACTTCAAACTCAACTTGACGATAAGCTGTACTTAATACCTGTTGAACAGAGAGTCTAGTTCAGAATAACATTTATTGATTTAATTTAAAGAAAGTTTAGTTAGTTAACTTATTTGGGAGTTGTGAGTTTAAGAATTTAGGCAAGCCTACAACATATTATGGAGGAGCGGACAAAATAGTGAGAAAGGCATTAAGAAAATACAATCTTGTGACCTTTTTATAATGCTCTTGTAAGATTATCTGAATTTGAGCAATTAAAATACAGAAGGCGCACTGAGAGAGAAATCCATTCATTACTCAGTTTTCTTGGGAATGGAACTTCTTGTGATAGTGACTGTGTATCTATATGAAAATAAAATTTGAAAAATTAAGATGAAACAGAAAAAGATCTAAACAGTTACTGTGGGATACATTTAACTGAACAATTTGGGAGAGGATGGTATGGAAACCCAAAAGTTTTTTTTTTTTCCCCCCCAGGGAAAACAAAATATTTTCTTTTTTATTATTATTTTTAATTAATAATTATTTTTGCTATTTTTACATCATTGTTCATTTTTAAGTAATATTTGCTTCCCACGATACCCTCAGATTCAGTCCTGTAGAATTTCCTTCACCAATGCACCTGTGCACCATCACCTCAGTGCACTCTGTTCCTCCCTCCCTCCCTCTAATCTCTCTCCCTCCTCCTCCCCTTCAGTATGTCTCTGATTTATATTTGTCTGGTTTTGCTTTGTTGTGCTAGTATTATTATTTTTTACACTGATGTCTTATTTGGTTCCCCTATATTCCTGCTGTAAGTGAAATCATCCAATATTTTTCTTTTTCCTTCTGGCTTATTACTGAGCATAATTCCTTCTAGCTCCATTCATGTTGCTGGGAATAGCATGAGTTTATCTTTTTTGATTAATGAATAATATCCCATTGTGTATACATACCACATCTTCTTTTTTTTTTTTTTTTAATAGAGGCATGCTTTTATTTATTTATTTATTTATTTTTATTTGTTTGTTTGTTTATACATGCACTGGGTACAGTCAGAAGCACGGGAGGGTGAGAGAATTCACCAGAGCCAGAGCAGGGAGCAGAGCAGGCAGAGTGACGAAATACACTGCTGAGGGGAGCAGCGGGCGGCAGGAGAGGTCTGCGTGCCATGTGGGACCCCATCTGGTGGCCGGGGAGCAGCCGGGGATCGAACCGGCTCCTCGGGCGCGGGCAGCTTCGCAACCCAGCGCTCAACCGCTGCGCCACCGGGGAGGCCCCATACCACATCTTCTTGATCCAGTCATCTATTTTTGGGCATTTGGTATAAACCCCAAAGTTTTATTACTGATCATTAAAACAACAAAGACTTGTATATTTGAAAAATGTTTATAAATTGTTTTGCTCAGCCCTTTGAGTCTCCAGCTGACTTGGTTGAAATTAATGTAAGTAATAAGCTAAGATGCTTCAGTGAAACAAATGCTAGATGTAATAGAATAGGTTAGTTAACAGATTCTCTTTTGTATGACATGGCCTAAATGAAAACAGAATTATTTCCTAATGTTTTTCAAACGTGTGTGAGAGTATAAAAAATATTTTTTATGATTCCTGACTGCTTTTGGTGAATCTCCATTTCTGAACATATTTTTGCTGTGAGAAAAATATAATGCATTGGTTGGTGCTGACTCACTAATACCTAAATCAATTATTTTGTCAAAAAAGTGGATTGACATGAATATTAGTTAGAAACTCCTACCACCCAAATCTGGAGTTGTTCCTCCAGACCTTTCAATAGAGAATATGTGGGGGATTATAAAATTATAAAAATTATAAAATTACTAAATACTTTTCATAAAATATTGAGTAGTTATCACATATCTGGCAACATAATAGATAGTAATGACACAATAAGAAAGCAGAGTATTATAATATTTAACACAATAATATGTAAGGAATAATATTCTACCTGAAAGTGGCACATCAATTAAGATGTTATACAAAATTATGAGCTTCTTTTACAATGAAAATGCACAACTTTTCATTGTGTGAATAGCAAATAATGGATGTGCATTTCAGGTAGGGAGAAAGATCACCAACAAAGAAACTGAGGCATAACATAACTTGTGCTTGAGTTACAGGAAATGAGACTAGAAAGCATTGTAGAATAAGCTAGTAGATATCAGTATTTTCCCACAAAATGTGGCAAAATAATTACACCATTAAATATATAATTTTCAGTCTATTCTAATCACTGTGTGGAAAATTGTTCATGGGGCAAGGAGAAGGGTGGAATAGAAAAAAAAGGAGTCTGGTTAGGAGACTGTTTACATGTTAAATTAAAACAGGTATGGCATCCACTTGGAAAACATAGCACATGAAACTTCAGTAAAAGGATTCGGAACTAAACATAGATTTAGGATTCAGTCCATGTTTATGAATTATTAGAGTATTTTTTCAGAATACAATTTATTACTTCAAATGATATTCAAATGCACATTTATATGCAGTCATACAGTATTTTTGTCTGTGGATATTCAACTTGGAAAATAAAGAGTTTTAATGTGTAGGGGGAAAAAATAGTCAACAGATCTAATGAATACTTAAATATTCATAGAAAAAAAAAAACAATGAAATATTTAAACCAAACTGAAATTTCAATATTATTGAAATAGAAACACAATACCAAAGATTGTAAGATTTTTTTTTTATAGACCAGGTTTTTTTAAGATTTATTTATTTATTTATAAAAGATACGGGGTACAGACCAGATGCATGGGAGGGTGAGAAGATTCACCAGAGACAGAGTGGGGAGCAGAACAGGAAGACTGATGAAATACACTGCTGAGGGGAGCAGCGGGTGAGACAGGAGAGGTCTGACACACCATGTGGGACCAGGATCGAACCCGTTGCAGAGGCTACAGACAGTTTCGCAGTGTGGGGCTCAACTGCCTGTGCTACCAGGGGAGGCCCAAAGATTATAAGAATCTTGTGTTATTTAAAATCTTGTGTTATTTAAAATAATAAATTTATGTGAATTTCACTTTGGTTTTAGACTTCTATTACTTTGGCGATAATAGCATCTGACATTATAAGTATTATTTGTGTAGCGTCACTCCATACAAATAATAATTCCTCTGAAAAATCATAGTTAAGATCATCCTATTTTGATCTATATGTTCATAACCCTTTGGTCTAGAAGTTAAATCTACTGAATTGTAGTTATCCCGTTTTGTAGAGGATACTTAAGTATTTTGCCCATATTGATAAACATTTGAAACCTAACTATAGTCAATTTGCATACCTATTTCATATTAAAAATTAAATCTATATCATAAGTGAGATTCTTTTGAAAGGATTCATTGATGTATAATTCATCAGTATGCACTTGGAAGCTATTGCTCTTAAAAGATTCTAGGGAAGATAATTACTATAACTGAAAGATGTTTTTGTGTATTTTCCATATTAGGAAATATGCTTTACATTAAAATCTCATCAAATATGCATAATACCATAAGAACATTATTATTATTTACTGAGCAGATATATGGAGTTGACTCTCTTTGAGTGGTACAGTATTCAATATTAAAGGTATAACACTTAAGGCCTTTTGCAATGTATTACAGCTGTTTCATTTCATAAGGTGGTTTTGTAAATGATTTTGCTGATTAGAGTTTTAAAGAATATAGAAGGGATTTAGGGGAATAATATAAGAAAAAGACTAATGACCTCATTAAAAACTGTTTTGCCGAAACTGCATGTACTAAAATGCAACAGTAGCAGCAATTAGTTGAGTGAATGGGCAGAGTCCTGATTCTCTTACCTCACCAGTAAATTCTGTCAGTACATAATTCTGTCAGTACAGAAGAATAAAATTACCTGCTAATAACTCTATGATATAGTTCAGATATTTTTTACAAGGAGAATCAATAACTAAAGAAAGCATCTAGAAGATTTTACCCAGATTGCTAGTATGAATAAATTAGAAAGGAAAAGACATCTATAGGGACTCCTGGTTGAGCTCCTGCCCTGTGAGGCTGTCCGCAGCCTCTGCAGCATGGGTTCAATTCCCGGCTGACCAGGGAAAAACACACATGGCAGGACAGACCTCTTCTTGTCTCTCCCACTGCTCCCCTCAGCAGTGTATTCGGTCCGTGTGCCTGCTCTGTTCCCTGCTCAGTCTCTAATGAATTCTCTTGGCCTCTGGCACCTCTGACCTGTACCCCAGTTCTTTTATAAATAAATAAATAAATAAATAAATCTAAAAAAAAGGGAAACAACATCTATAATTTCTTTAAATCTTTGTGTTACTGAAATAATGACTTCTTAGATAAATCCATTTCTAGTGATTTCTGCCTTAAATAATAGCTTAGCAATTCTTTTTAAATATTATTTCAATATCATGAAATGGGATTTATTTTAACTTATTTATAAAAACAAATATATCGCTAAATTTGTTACAGTAATATTTACAGTGAGCAAGTCATGACAAAATAATTCCATTATGAATACATATGTGATACTTGCATAATGCAATTTTAAATAGATTTTCATCCTTAAGTACACAAATGTTGCTACAAAAGAGAAACCCGTACTTTCACAGTCTTTTGCAGTCTCTTTTGCCTGAATGGTACTTGCTTCTAGACAGAATTTTTTGTTGTTGTAGTTGTTTTTAAAGATTTATTTATTTTTACACAAGAGTTGGGGTACAGGCCAGAGGCACGGTGAGAGGATTCACCAGAAACAGAGACTGGAACAGAACAGGCAGACAGACCCAAAAACACTGGTGAGGGGAGCAGTGGGCGAAACAGGAGAGATCTGCCATGCCATGTGTGAATCTCCCTAGCCAGCCTGGAATCAAACCGGTACTGCAGAGGCTGCAGACAGCTTCACAGCACTGCGCTCAACCCTCTGCACCGCTGGAGAGGCTCTAAACAGAATTCTGGCTTAAAATTCTTAAGAGGAATTTCAGATGTAACCGGAGAAAGGAATCGAGAACTCACTGGTGTAAATTCTGGTTAATTTGAGTTACTAGAGTTTTAATTTTTTTGAATTGTATGTATTTGTTTATACGTAGATTTAGAAGTTGTAATGATGATGAATACATACACAAATCTTTTAAGTGATTTTGTTAATTGACCCAACTCAATGCTTGTTATAACAAACAAACAAAAATCCATCTGTATTTTTAACTACACATCCAGCAGAAAGAAAATCATTTGGCATAGACTAGCCATTTTTCTTCTATGCATTTGTCATAGACTTTATTATTTAAGATACCAATACAAAATATGATCTTAACTATAAATTTTATAGTCTTTTTCACTGTCTTGTATTTTTAGTTTTTCTTATATTATTTCTATCACTATTTCTATGTCCCTTTCCTTTCATTCAAAATTAAGATAAGAATTTTGGAGTTCCATCTTTAAGTTCATCATCCTAAAATTCATATGTCATTCATACGTCATTCATTCAATTTCCTGTAAGTAATTTAGTGAAAAAAATTGCCAATTTTAGGATGTATTTGCTTCAGTGGTGGGACTTTTAAAATATCTAGAGGAAAATGGCACTTCCTTGATTTTAAATACTTTTTTAAAATCTTTCCTTGATTTTAAATACTTTTTAACACTTTCCTTGATTTTAAATACTTTAAAAAACTCTTTCACTCATTCATTTGACAATAGTTCATTTGACTCAATTACACTCACTGATAAACTTGATCTTATGGAAAATATCAAAAGTGATAAGCATGATTTTCAGAAAAATTGTCCTCTTTCATGGAAAGAGGACATGGAATTTTATTGTTTTTATTGTACAAAAAGGCAAACTGATACATTGATCATCTTTAACAAACGCTAAATACTGGCCTTCCTGGTGGCACAAGGGTTCAAGTCTCAGTGCTATCAAGTTGACCAGCCACTGCTACATCAGTTTGAACCAGATCCTGGCCAGGGTGCTAGCCTACATAGCAGAGCAGACCTCTCCTGTATCACCTGCTGCTCCCCTCAGCAGTGTATTTCAGTATATTCACATGTTCTGCTCCCCACTCCATCTCTAGTGAATCCTCTTACCTCCCATAACTCTGGTCTACACCCCAATTCTTGGCACAAATAATAAAAATCAGTCTTTAAAAATAAGTTATATACTTCCTTTTTCTTAGAAATTGTATTATTTGATGCTGTTTTTCTAAATCTTAAGAAAAATATTAGTATTATATGTTTATTGATTCAGAACATATTTTATATACAATAACCATAGTTTGGAATTTTCTAAGATTAAATAAAGCTATAATTAATAGGGGAAGTTTAATATGCAGTCAATATTTCCTTAGTATCTAGTAGAAGTAAAAAAGATAACAGTTAAAACATGATGTGATTGGTGTAAAGGAAGTTCAGAAATCATGAGAGCATTTTAGAGGATCCTTTCTCATATATAGACTTTGTCTAAAGCAGACTTGGATTTTTGATGTTATCCTAGAGTAAATGACACTTAAGAAAGACCAATATTACAAGCACCAGATGCATAGTTCATACAATGAAGATAAATATTGTAGGGAGAGGAAATGGCATGCTTTCAAAACCATTGGTGAAATAGCAGTATGCTTGAATTCTGATAGATATACATGTGAGAAGGCATAGTAGTGATACGGACTTCCAGATATGGAAGTCAGCAGCTGAGTGATGGGGAGTCTTTTTAAGCTAAGTGCAATCCTATCAACTGCATATTTTCAGAAGAATTACTCTATATGTATAAAAACTGAATTTGAGGAGGAAAAATGCATTAAAGGGAGAGTGTTAGAGAAATTCAAGTGGGGATGACAGCTTCCAAATGAGTAAAGTTATTGTTAAAACCTGACAATTATTTATCAAAAAACATTACAGATCTTTGTTACTCAATGTTGAGAAGAGATTTGTATCAAAGTCACTGCCTATATTCTGTGTACTTTTTTTCTTTAGTTGGATGGGATTAACTTTAGTCTGTTTAGGAACGCAGTGGGAAGAATAGATTTGTAAGAGAAAAATAATGGGGCTTTAGATATATTAAATTTAAGATGAACATGGAGCATCTGGATGAGTTTTAATATGTTTGGATGTAAGACATAAGAAAAAAAAAAAGCCATAAAGTATAGAATGAAGGAGCTGCTTAAAAAATTCAGGTGAACTAAAAAAAATAGTTATTACTAAATCTAGGTAGTAGAATATCCCAAGGAGAATTGACAATGTGGTTGCAAATATAATTGAAGCACTTTGGATTTAGTAACAATGAAATTAATGTTATCTTCAAGAACAATTTTAGGGATTGTAGTAAGTATAGTAGACAAATTCTAAAGGGTAGTTCAGTGAGTGGGAAAGGAGCAGGTAGGAAAAGCAAATTTAAATTAGCACAACACTATTTAAAAGTTTGTTGTTGGGCCTCCCTGGTGGCGCAGCTGTTGAGCACTGGGTTGCGCTCTGCAGTGCCAATTCAATCCCCAGCCACCCAGTGAGGGTCCCACATGGCGCGCAGACCTCTCCTGCCGCCCGCTGTTCCCCGTAGCAGTGTGCTTTGGTCCTTCTGCCTGCTCTGCTCCTGCTCTGGCTCTGGTGAATTCTTTCACCCTCCCACGCTTCTGACTGTACCCAGTGCTTGTATAAATAAATGAATAAATCTTAAATAAATAAATAAATAAAAAGGCAACTTTAAAAATAAATAAATAAATAAAAGTTTGTTGTTAAGGAAATGAACAATTTAAAGCAGAAGTATATAGAATTGTTGAGAGTAATCAGCTTTATGTAAGTCCTGTTCAATTTTCTTTTCTCCTAGCTATCTTCTCAGAAGGAAAGTCCAGGGTTGTCTTTATGTATCTTCCAACTAAACATTGTCAGTAGTAGATCATCTGTGTCTCTAGGTAATACAGATGCCATCAATTGGGTTTTAAATGAAAAGTAGGGGTAACCCCATTAGTATCTACAATATTGCCTCCACCATTTTCCCTGAATTGGAATGACAAAGGATACAGATAGACTTTATATCATTATGTTAAAGCTCCCTGAATTTTGTATTCCAGAAATGTATTCTACTATAAGAAGGCATTTCTTATGGGAGGAATGGCCTGATGCTTTCTAAGTATGTGAAAGATATCTTTGCAAACACTCTTTCTCCTTCCCCTACTTTCCTAAGAAACTTCTTCTTCAATTATTTCTGATAGTCATAGTCACCCCAGCCCTTCTAGGGATGCTATAAAGTTACAGAATAATGAGGTTTCAGCTTCTTAGTTCTTTTTCTTGACTTGCCTTATTCAGTTATCTTACATAATAAGGACTTACATAATAAGGAGAATGACCTGTCGTACAAATACTAATTTCTTGCTCTTCCATGGGAGGGGGGAAATGTCAAGGACTTCTAAGTCCTAGGAGAATGTTTGGAGGATATTTTATCCCCATTTCATATATGAAATGTAACATAGGTTAACATCACTATCAAACATGGCTTCTTGTTTACATGAGAACTAAAAAAAAAATGTTCTATGTCTAAACATTAAAAAAAGGCATGTAGTAAAAACTTTATCCTAGTCAATCTCTCACATATGGTTTTGTAATGTATGTCAAGTTATTCATTCTTTAAAAAAGAATTATTTTGATCGGTAGAATGTAATATTAATGTTTACCCACTAAGATACTGGTAAAGATGAAGAGTCAATTAATATATATATATATAATCCTGGTATTTTTAAGCTCTTAATAAATGCTATCCATTATTTTGTAAGTTTATATTTATAATTTTGGGATTACATAATTTCCTCTTCCATATGAGTACATGTTCCTCACATTCTCCACCAAAACCACCCTTGCCAATGTCCTAACCCTTTCTGTCTTCCATCCCTCCTTTTTCCTCCCTGTTCCTTCTGTAAGTAGCAATTTTTTCCACTAAGTCCAAGATGTGTTTTTGCTATTATTTATGAGAGTTTTTGTTTGCTTATATTCCACAGAAAAGTGAAACTATCCAATGAGAAGATAGTCCACTGTTTCTTTATCCATTTATTTGTCAATTGAAAACTTAGGTAGGTTCCATGACTTGGCATCTGTGGTCAGTGCTGAACACAGGTGTTCCTAAGTCTTTTTAAGTTACTATTTTAATATTTTGGGATTCAATTCTTAGCAGTGGTATTGCTGGCTCATATCAAATTTCCATTTTTATTATCTTAAGAAATCTCCATACTATTTTCCAAGGAGGCTACACAAAACTGCATTACCAATTACAGTGGATGAGCTTTAATTTATCTTCACATCCTTGCCAACATTTGTTGTTTCCATTCTTTTTGATATGAGCCATTCTCAAAAGGGTGAAACAATATCAATTGTCATTGTAATTTTCATTTGCCTTATAATAAATTATGTTGAGCAATTTTTCATGTCTGTAGGCTATCTGAATGTCCTCACTCTTAAAAAGAAAAAAAAATAATTAAAAATCTTACATTGAAAAGGACCTTTACCACATTCTCACACAGAATAGACATCCAGATTTCTTTATATCAAAAATACTGAAATGTTGATTATATCATATTATTGCAGCCTAACATTATCTAAACATGAATAATGTCAAGAGCTTTACCATGAATTCATGTTAGGGAGTGTTTTAAAGAGCTATATCTTATATATCAATTTTGTTATTTTTTTCATATTTAAAGGGATATATATATGTGTGTATATACACACATATATGGAGATACATATACATATATAGATACATATACACACACTCCATATATACACGCATATATGGAGATACATATATATGAATATATGCATATACATGCATATACACATATATGCACACACATATATTCATATATATATATACGTGTGTGTGTGTGCGTATTTCCATTCTTCTACCATACATAGGAGGCAGAGGAGCTCCTATTTTAGAAGGAGTTAAGAAGGAAATATTTGTAAGTGTGATGAAGTTATAGACAATTTCTAAAAGTTTACTCAATGAGTAAAGTATACCAGAGGTGTGTATCAGGGGTGGAGAATAAAGTGAGGGCAATTACTCACTGGACAATGGTAGATGATTATGGTTGCTTTGGTGGGGAGTGGGGTGTGGTAACATAAAACTGAAGAGGTGTCACCCTTGTCCTCTAAATGATAAGCTTTATAAACCTTCACCTCACTAAAAATGCAATACCATGAAATGCATGTTCAATTTATAATTCAAAAACTATGTTTATGGTTTTATTTGTGTTTGATTTTGTTACATATTAAGCATTTAAAATTCATAGTATATGGTAAGCTTTATATCTTAAGCACACATTTCATTATTTAAAATTCATAGCAAATTTTTTAAACATCAATATAGCTTCTCTTGATAATGTGGTCATTTTAATTAAACTAATATTCATTTTAATAAAGATGGAACTCCTTTTTCTAAGCATTGGAATGCTATAAGTATTATAGACACAGATTTTTAATTGTTCTCTTTGAATATAGAATAAGCACTCAACTGCACATAACACTTCCAAGTATAGTTTAATAGAAAATGTAATTTTTACTACATATTTTTCTGTGGTCACAAGGAAGCAAAATGGGAAATAAATGCTTTCTAGTCAATAATTATTTTAGGCATAGCTAATTTGAAATCTTCAGCTGATATTTCTTGGTAATTAGGTACACTTCTGAAATTGTTTCCTCTTGAAATCTAAGATTTTCTATTCAGGAAAATAAAGTTAAAAAATGCCAAGCAAATTTTCAACCAGAATTTACTATGCTTGGGGTGGGAGAATATATAGGGGAAGGAAAACTGGAGAATAAATTCAACCTTAAGCCAAATGTCTATTATTATCTGACATTATAGTAAAACATTCTTAGAGTCATCTGGTAACAATAAGGCAACATTTTTTTTTTTTAAAGCAACTTTCAACTATTCCTTCTGCTCTTTTTCTTGACATTCAGCAAGTTACTTTATTTCTTTGGACTCTAGATTTTTCAGTAAACTTTTCTTATGAAATAATTTATAGTACCATCCTAAGTCTACATTGTTGTATAAGTTGGGATTTTTATAAGGAAATACTCTGCTCTTCATTTTTTTTAAAGATTTATTTATCTATGCATACAGGAACTGGGGTACAGGCAAGAGGTGTGGAGCATGAGAGGATTCACCAAAGACAGTGGGGAATAGAACAGGCAGATTGACTGAAATACACTGCTGAGGGGGGCAATGGGTGAGTGAGGAGAGGTCTCCTGCGCCATGTGGGTATCTCCCTGCCTGGGGATCAAACTCTTGGTGCGGTGGCTGTGGGTTGCTGCATAGTGCTGTGTTTTAAGCCCCTGAGCCATCAGGGAGGTCCATCTCTTTTTTTTTTGTTTTGTTTTTTTAAGTAATGGATATTTATTGCGTGACAATAAGACAAAGGAAAAATATTACATAAAATAGAAATTAATACTATATAAGAAGAATAGTGAAAATATAGATGTAATAGTTTAATATCAAACCACAATAAAAAATTGAATATAACTTAGGATGACTGGACTTATAAGCGATTTCTTATAAGAAATTTGAATTGGGTAAATGTGCTATGGTGGGAATATTTGATGGAGTAATCAAATATCATCTCAATATGGCCTCCCCAGTGGTGCAGCGGTTGAACGCTGGGTTTCGAAGCTGCCCGCAGCCTCTGCAGCGCCGGTTCGATCCCCGGCTGCTCCCCGGCCACCAGAGGAGGGTCCCACATGGTGCGCAGACCTCTCCTGCCGCCCGCTGCTCTCCTCAGCAGTGTGCTTCGGTCCTTCTGCCTGCTCTGTTCCCCGCTCTGGCTCTGGTGAATTCTCTCACCCTCCCGCTCTTCTGACTATACCCAGTGCTTGTATAAATAAATAAATAAATCTTTATAGACAAAAAAAAAAAAAAATCACCTCAATAAAAATAAATAAATTAATTTTAATAAAGAAAATTTGAACCCAGACTTTTTATGACAGTATATACCTTTGCATTTTATTTGGAAAATTGCTTAAGTAAAGATTAACTACATAAATGACTAAATAAATCTACGAATGTGTTGAAAAATAATGCCTCACTAAGCAACAATATGTGCTGAAAGTTAGTATGTTAACAGAGAGCCAGGAGAATCTTCATTCCTGTCTGCTGGCTACAAGGGCAGAAAGGTCTCTGATGTGTCTACTTTTAGTGGCTAAATCAACCCAAAATTTAAAAAAAAAAAGATTTTTTTAACCTTAAAAGATCTATTTCTATGCCACAATAAATGGTTTGGGGATTATCTAACATTTTGGATTATCTGCACCATTAGTGAGGATAATAAAGAGCTGACTACATTTTGCATTGAAATAGCACGGTCTATTACACTCATGAATAGTCTGAGAATGAAGCACTGGAAAGACTTGCTGCATTTATGCGCAAGGGTTTAATTGTCTGCAGCATGATTGATAGGGTTTTAGATCGTTTACAATTGATGTTACATCCATCATTTATTTCATTATTTGTTTCAAAATTATCAAAATTGATTATAGTGAATAATCTCATAGACATCTCAAGAAATTTTGTATTTCTATTATTAAAAACAATGTAATATCAAATATGTTGTCTCCTATTTCTGTTTTAGTTTTCTTACAAATTCTAGTTGTGATTTTTTGTCCTGCTCCCTCTTTCAATGGTGTCAAAAGAAATTATCAAAATAATAATTTTCAGGAAGTTATTTCAAGTAATGAAAAGGAAACCAATCTCAGTTACCAGACTTTAAAATGCTGATAGATTGGCAGAAATTCATCTTCCCAAAATATAATTCCAAACATTCCTGCTTAAGAAAATCATAAAACCTTAAATGAGATTTTCCCCTTAAACATTACCACATGTCTGGGACTTAAATATCCCTATCAAACTTATGATAAAGATAAAATTCCTTTGTATTTCCCTCCAAAGCTATTTTTGTTATTTTTCCATGGTCCACGAATCATAATGACGCTGAAGAAAATGGCATTCTTCACTCACTAAATCACACATGAATTTGCAGTGGTATTTCATGCAGAATATCTGGCATAGATCATCTTACTCTTTCTAATTTTGAAGTTTTAAAAATAACTGCAGTATCTCATTTCTTTCAAAGTAAATAACCCAAGTACTAAGATATCTTGAATGGTAATATTAACTCTGTTAGTTATCTCACAAACATAATATTTAATTAGAAAGTCTTTGATTTTTTTCTGCATTTAATTATTTACATAGAAAATAGTGACAACAAAATTTTGTCTCGGCTATCACTAAGTAGATTTATATAAATGATGTTAGTTAAAATTGTCCCATAAAATACAGTTCATGTGCATGTTCAAGTTTGATTTTTGCTGTTACCCGTCCATGTTATGGGAAAGTCAGTTCTCATTCTTAGTTGCACATTACTGAGAAAGAAAAGAAAAAAAAATCACTCATAGAGCTTTCATTCTAGTAGAGAATATAAACAATTAACAATTAACTATTTTTTGCTAATGTCTTTAACTAAATAGCTCAACTTAGAGCTGGGAAATGGCTTCATTAGTGACTGCCAGATAAAGCAACCAAAAGGGTGTGAATGGTTAAGTACTCACTTTGAAAATCGAACTTTATTTTATGAAAATTTGTGAAAAAGGATGATAAATTTAATTTATGAAAAAGGATGATAAATATGTAAGTATATAATTCATTTTCCTCCCCCTATACTACTACCAGGGAAACTAAAAATATTTTAATTATTTTCATTGAGGTAATAATGACTTATATAAGTCACACCATATAATCAAGTTTTACAATAAGTGATAGTGTGCCCTCACTGTAGTAATCCTTAGATTTAGTAAACTATATTTATCCAATATGATCATGACTGACATTCAGATTATGTCCTCATTTCAATTATTAACTGTACTTATATGAACATTCATTTTTTTATATCTTACATTACCTGTTTGCAAAAGTTTCTGTATGATGTATAACTAGCTATGAATTTGGTAGAGATGATAGAATGCATATATTCAGTTGTTTGATACAATTCCACGTGTTTTTCCAAATGATTGAAACAATGGAAGGTTTTAACGTACTTTATACATAGGCATTATGTGTGCATATATGTATTTATACAAATATGTATATATTTCATAAGTATCCTCAAATAATACAGTTTCACCATAAAAATTCAAGTTAGTATATAAGCCCTTCTAATTTCAAAATCTGGGTTAGAAATAAAAATTCAATACTAAATGCCAATAAGGTAACAATCCCAAAACACACATACATACAAATACACACATCATAAAATCAAATAAAATTCTAAAACAAAATTCTCTCTTCCTTTGAGATAAATGTTAAGAGTGATTAAATTTATAACCACTCTTATACCTCTTGTCTTATCTGGAAGAGTATTTGAGTCTTAAGAACTGTGATTCTTTCAGCTGCTGGACCCTTACTGTCTCTGAGATTAAGCATACTTCTTTCAAGACTTTATAAGATGGATTGTTTACCCCCATCATATTTATATTCGTAACAGTTTTGGAAAATATAAGTGTTTGACAAACAACAAAAGAGACCTACATAAACAATTTAATTTTCATGAAATTAACACTCAATGTGTTCAATACCCACTCAGATTAAGGAAATGAGACTGCACTGGTACCTGCAAAAGATCATCATGTACCCCTCTGAGCACCACAACCCCCTGTCCCCCACGCTGTCATCCCAAAATACCACTAAGGTGATTTTTTTTTAAGATTTATTTATTCATACAAGCACTGAGGTACAATCTAGAGGTGTGGGAGGGTGAGGGAATTCACCAGAGGCAGAGGGACCAAAAACACTGCTGAGGGGAGCAGCGGGCGAGGCAGATCTCGCCCTGTGGGTATCTCCCTGGCGGTCCGGAAATAGAACCAGCGCTGCAGAGGCTGCGGACAGCTTCACAGCGCTGAGCTCAATCCGCTGCGCCTCCTGGGAGGTCCTATACTGATATTTAACGTCATAGCTTAGGTTAGTCTATTTTTGAAGTACATGAAGTCGAATCACATTGTGTATCCTTTAGCATCTAACTATTCTCAAAGTATATGCTTTCCTCTGTATTGAAACATGGAGAAATAACTAATTCATTTCCATTGCCCTCAAAAATTTCGTTTTGTGAAATTTGTTTATCTGTCCTATAGTTGGTAGACATTTTCATTAATTGTAACTTTTAATTAAAAAATATGTGCTTATGTATTTTTGTGATCATATTCACATTTCAGTTTTATATGTAACATTATAATTTCCTGATCACAGGGTATGTTTTATGTGTAGTTGTGGTCAATACTGACAAAGAGATTTCCTAACTTCCAACCAAACTTTGCATCTCAAGCAGTAAATGAGTTTCTTTTGCTCAATTTTCTTGCCCAAACTTAATATCGCCTGCTTTATGTTTTACATAGTTCTGATTTTAATGCATCCCTTAAATCTTCAGGACTTGTGTCTGCCCCTATGAAAACATGAAAAAGGAGAAAAATGCCTCCAACATTATGGCTCCTTTATTCAGATGAGGAAAAGAAAACAGAGATAATGATCTCGGTGCATCCACTACTTCCCCTTGAAATAACAATTGTATATGTCACTTTAAATATCTCCTACTACAAATTTCTTGATTTTTTTTGGTTTCAAAGCTAACATCACAAAAAAAAAATTCATTTTATACTCTAGCAATTTTTTAGAGAATAGGTCTTTTAAAAAAAGTTTGGAAATGTCCCTAAAATTGTTGGAAATAATAAATATGCATATTTGTATACAATGTATAAAAGTTATGTTTTTACAATATGTGCAAAAGGGATAATACCTGAAAAATGAAAGAAATTCCTCAATTTTAGGCATGATGTCTCATGTTAATTTGTTTATCTTCTCTCACCTGGTGATATTTTTCCTCTTAATAAGCTGTTACTAAAAGAGCGTTCAAATCTATATAATCTATGATTATGATTTATTGAATTTTCATTATAAGTAGAATTTTTTGTAAATTCAATTTTTCTGCATTTTGAATTAGACTATTGATTATATATAAATTAAAGGATTTTACATTTTCTTCCTAAGTTGAATGTTTATATGTCAATTTTTTTTTTTTTTAAATTTAAGATTTATTTATTTATTTATACAAGCACTGGGTATAGTCAGAAGCACGGGAGGGTGAGAGAATTCACCAGAGCCAGAGCGGGGAGCAGAGCAGGCAGAAGGATCGAGGTACACTGCTGAGGGGAGCAGCGGGCGGCAAGAGAGTTCTGCGCGCCAAGTGGGACCCTCCACCGGTGTCCTGGAGCAGCTGGGGATCCAACCGGCACTGCAGAGGCTGCAGGCAGCTTCGCAGCCCAGCGCTCAACGGCTGCTCCACTGGGAAGGCCCTATATTGTCATTTTTACCTCTAGGAAAATAATTTTGCTTTAATTTAGTTTATCACAAATAGTAATATATACATAGTAACTTTAATTTTGCTGGTGTTAACACAGCTGTCATTTTTTTAATCCTTTAAGGCCAAAGTTTCATTGTTCTTATATTTTATCATTTGCCTTATCAAATTTGAGGTGTATCTCTAGCAAATATTCAGCGTCAATATTTATTGTTTAAACAACATCTTGCATTTATGTTTAGTGTTACTGTTCACAGATTTAGATTAGCAGCTTATATCAGTTTTCTTTATTTCATTTTTCATTCCTACTGAATGTTGAGTTAACTGGGCAAATTTCTTATTTCATAATTTTGTACCAGTTTGTGAGTCTCATATTCTATACTGTTTCTTATAATAATGAGTACTTAAATTTTAAGATATATTTATACTAATAAATACAAATTTAATCAGTACGCTCACTCTGAATAAGGGATTTTTTTTGAAAAAAATGAATGTTCCAGATATGGTGCAAAAAATATGACAATAATTCTGAAATCCTTTTGTCATATCAGAAAGCAAGAAATCTCGTAAAGAAAACTAAGTTATAGCCAGAAAGACTAATAACACTGCTCTTGGGTCCAAATCTGAAGGTCCAAATGGTAACATTGGAAGATAAACCATGTTCTTGAGAAAGAGTATGAATGATATGTGGGTATAAATGGTATGCACATATTTTTAATTATTAAATGACACATAATAACTGATAAATGATTTTATATATTATTTTAATATTTTAGGCATAAGTATAAGATCTTAACATTTATTAATTTTGGAAATCTTTGAAATAATCCACAGAGAGAATTTTTGCTATAATGACTTAACAGAGATGCAAGCTGAAGCACAAAGGATTTAGATAACTTGCTGGAAAAGCATCAATGCCAAGATGGAAATGAGGTTGAAACCAGAGTCTGTGCTCTAAACCACAACAATATGCATTATAAGAAGAAATAAACCCATGTTTTATCCCCTTAACATAGACAACTCCTATTGTACAAATTATGTAATATATAAATATTAATAGTCAAAAAGTTTTCAAAAAAGAATAAACAGGGTAGAATAAAATAGCTTTCCCTTAACACACTATAAATCTTCAAAAATTGAAATTTTAATTAGTGACATGAATAGTCATAAAAATTTGAACAAAATAAAATATCTACATACATAATGCTTTAGAAGTAATAAAGGTCCATTTTTAGTACATTAGGTGAATTAGACTTTTGAATTTTAAAAAAAGATAAATTCTAAGTCATATATAGCCATACTGTACATCAGAATAAACTCAAAATGAATCAGAACTTAAATTAAAAATATAAAATAGCAAAAGTACCAGAAGTAATATGGACACATATTTAGGGGAAAATATTGGAACACTATAACCATTTTTTAAAATATGGTGGTCATAAATTAAAGACAGGAATTTTACAGCATTTAAAATCTAATAGAATACTTTAATCAAATAAAGATTAATAATATGTTCAGGCATAGTAGGGTAACTCATTACAGGCAAAATATTAATGTCTAATGTACACAGAACTCCAAAGAATGAATAAGAAAAATTCAAAATCCATATTAAAAGGAAGAAAAGACATGCATGGACATTATGCAAACAAAAAAGATAAATAGCTTAAAAACACATGCTTATATAATCAGAGAAATGCACATTAAACTCTATTGAGATGCCATTTGCCAATTAATAGGCTAGCAGACATATAAATTGTGATAATGTACCATTGACAAGTTTATAAGGAGACAGACAATCTCATCAAATTTTGGGAATATGTGTAAAATGCAGCATGATTTGAAAAACAAAAGTGACGAAATTGTACAAGTTTTTACCCACTTGACCTTACAATAGCACTTCTGGGAATGTATTGTCCATATACATGCAAATGAACAATGTGACATTCAATATTATTTGTTGCCTATTCTTGTAAGACAATATTTTCTTTTATTATTGACATTTGTTTATGAAAAGATTAATCCTGTCTCTTGCATTACATAAGTTGTTGACCTAACATAGTAGAAAATACTGCATTTTAAAATTTATTGTATAACAATATTTTATTAGAGAGTTATGTTTATTAGAAATGATGACCTTTCATTTTCAATGCATTTTATCATTTATAATCTGGTGTATTTACACTCTATTGTGAATTAACATTGGCTAATGCCCAAGAATATCTCTTTTCCTACTATGATCATGAAGAGAAAATTATTGCATTCTTCCTGTACAAAAATCAAAGCATTCAGTTGAAGAAGTTGATATTTAGTACAATTATTTGAATAGTAATGCAACCAACCACTCTTATCAAGATTTTGACTGAAGATCACGTTTTATTATACCTAAACATAATGCAAAGGTCTGTCTCAAGTTATGGTTGTGAAAGGGAATGTATTTATTCTGTTTTATTTACCATCATAGCTATGATGCTGAAAGCAGTCAGAATCTGCTTTTTGATGATAACATGAGTTCACTGTTTCTTACTATAATTCTGGAATGCTGGTCATTTGAAATTCTAGAATAAAATGTTGTAATATATGGGACCTTTTCATCATCTTGGAAAATCACCTGTCTCTTAATATTTGCAGTTAATTAAAACAGCATCTGAATTAGGGCCTCCCCGGTGGCGCAGCGGTTAAGTGCTGGGTTGCGAAGCTGCCCGAGGCCTTTGCGGCACCGGTTCGATCCCCGGCTGCTCCCCAGCCACGGGAGGAGGGTCCCACATGGCGCGCAGAGCTCTCCTGCCTCCCGCTGCTCCCCTCAGCAGTGTATTTCAATCAGTCTGCTTATTCTTTTCCCCATTCTGTCTCTGGTGAATTCTCTCACCCTCCCGCACTTCTGACTGTACCCAGTGCATGTACAAACAAACAAAACAAAACAAAACAAATAAATGAATAAAACATGCCTCTATAAAAAACAAGCAAACAAAAAAAAAAAAAAAAAAAAAACAGCATCTGAATTAATGGATGGAGAGTGCTGAACTTACCCTCAAAAACAAATCTGCAGAGAAGCCTTGTTTCCTGCTGTATACGGGCATTACTATTAATTAACTTGTGGATGTCAGTGACCATGTATCAAAGTACTTTATGACAACACAATCAAAATATAACCTTGAAAACAATAAAATCCAAGATGATATGTTCTCCCCAAAGAATAGCAGTAATGCAGTTTTGATTTGATACAGAGAAAACTCTAGAAGCTCTGAGTCTTGACATAGACACATTCAGAATTTTAAATGTGCAGAGAAATTAAATTGCCTTAAGTGGACTTTGATCAGTTTTTTTTTTAAGTTATTTATACAAAAACCGGGGCATAGGCCATATGCGCGGGAGGGTGAGAGGATTCACCAGAGGCAGAATGGGGAAAAGAATAAGCAGACTGATTGAAATACAATGCTGAGGGGAGCCGCGGAGAGGTCTGCTGCACCATGTGGGTTACTCCCTGGCTGGGAATCCAACCAACTTTTTAAAAAAGGAAAGATTAAATTGCTTTAAACCACAGACCACTTTGGAGAATCAGTTTATTTTAAGCCTCAGTGGTTATATTTCCAACATCACTTTTAGAAATTGGTCTGATATTTTTACCTGCTTTCTACAAATGTACTTGTCACTTTTGATTAAATTGAATACATGTATTTTTCAATTCAGTGAATTTTATTACCTTTAAATATGAGATAAATAAGTATTTTTTTGGTTTATCTTTTGAATCATTTTGAATGATTCAAAGTCTAGGGCAAAGTGAAAATAAAATTCTTCTGTTTTTATTTTTTTAGAGATTTATTTATGCATACAAGAGCTGGGGTACAGGCCAGAGATGCGGGGGTGGAGTTGAGAGGATTCACCAGAGACAGAGTGGGAACAGAACAGACAGACTGACTGAAACACACTGCTGAGGGGAGCAGCAGGTGAGACAGTAGAGGTCTACTTTGCCATGTGGGTTGTTCCCTGGCCAGCCAGGGATCGAACTCGTGTTGCAGAAGCTGTTGTTTGCTTCATAGTGCGTTGCTTAACCCCTTGTGCCACCAGGGAGGCCCAAATTCTTCTGTTTTAAAAGACTTAAATAAATCACTGAAAAATAAATACATTTTTTAAAAGGATTTATTGATTGAATGATTGATTGTTTGATTTATGGATACAAGAGCTGGGGTGTAGACCAGAGATGTCGGGGGTGAGACTATTCACCAGAGACAGAGTGGGGAACAAAACAGGCAGATTGACAGAAATACACTGCTGAGGGGAGTAGCAGGCAAGACAGGAGAGGTCAGCTGTGCCATGTGTGTCAGCTCCCTGGCCCGTGATGTAACTCCTGCTGCAGTGGCTGCCAAAAACTTCATAGCACTGAGACTTAATTCCTTAGGCCACCAGGGAGGCCCTGAAAAAATAAGTATATTGATCTGAAAGTTATTTAATTCTGTATCATGCTTATAGCTGAAGATATTCCACTATTTTTGCATATATTAGGGAATGTAATAGCCAATAACAATTGTCTCCCCAGAGACTATTGATGATGTCATGATATATCTTTATTCCTATGATCTCTTTTTTTTTTAAAGATTTATTTATTTATTTATACAAGCACTGGGTATAGTCAGAAACGTGGGAGGGTGGTGAGAGAATTCACCAGAGCCAGAGCAGGGAACAGAACAGGCAGACTGACGAAATACACTGCTGAGGGGAGCAGCAGGAGGGGCAGGAAAGGTCTGTTGCACCATGTGGGACCCTCACCTGTGGCTGGGGATCGAACCAGCACTGCAGAGGCTGCGGGCAGCTTCGCAGCCCAGTGCTCAACCGCTGCGCCACCAGGGGAGGCCCTCCTATGATTTCTTGAAGTACACATCCGGAAAATTAATTATTTAAAAATTCAAATTAAAAAAGAAATAGGATAGCCATACTGACTGCCATTGGATATCAAGCTACTATTTCACAGGCCATATTAATATGAAATTTCTGTCCAATTATCATTTCAAAGATTCAGCAACATTTTCAAGATTGGCATGAAACAATTCCTTTATATCCAAAGTTATAGCAAATACAATGTGAATGAAATAATGGGATTGTTAGATAAGCAAAAACAAAGGAATATAAAATTTGATATATTAAAAATACATATATTTATGGTAAATAATAAATATAATATTTAGGAATTTGGTTCACTATGTGTTTTAAAGTATCTTTTTTTTAAAGATTTTATTCATATAAGAGCTGGGGTACAGGCCAGAGATGTGGGGGTGAGAGGATCCACCAAAGACAGACAGATTGGGGAACAGAACAGGCAGACTGACTGAAGCAACTGCTGAGGGGAGCAGCAGGTGAGTCAGGAGAGGTCTACTGCGCCATGTGGGTTTCTCCCTGGCCAGCCGGGGATCGAACTCATGCTCTACAGGCTGTGGATTGCTTCATAGTGTGGTGCTTAACCCCTTGTGCTACGAAGGAGGCCCATAAAGTATCTTCTTTTTTTTTTTTAATATTTATTTATTTATTTATACAAGCACTGGGTACAGTCAGAAGCGCGGGAGGGTTAGAGAATTCACCAGAGCCAGAGCGGGGAGCAGAGCAGGCAGAAGGACCGAAGTACACTGCTGAGGGGAGCAGCAGGCTACAGGAGAGGTCTGCGCGCCATATGGGACCCTCCTCTGGTGACCGGGGAGCAGCCTGTGGCAGCTCCTGCCTCCATGGTTGGCAATGCCACTGTTGCCACCATTGCTCACCAGTAATTGGATGAAATAAAGAGTGGCTGTACTGTGGATGCTCACAAATAGAGTACGTAAGACCCTCTTCCCCTGTGCGCTGGACTGGACAGTCAATGACGGGTAAGATCGGGGGCAGACTAAAGAAGGCACTGGCCAGCCTCATGTCTGTGACTCCTGATGACCTAAGACAGGCGCAGTCCCCGAGGGGCTTCATCATAATAAACTTTGGCGTTCAGATCAAACAAGGCCTACAAGCCTATAAGCCCAATCTAGGCAATAAGCCTGCAGTAAAAAACCCCTTCTTTGCTTGAAAACAAGGCTGCTAAGAGCATTGCCTACAAACAAGCCTGATGGAATTACCTACAAAGCAGTTTAACCATTAACCAGTTAATCATTGTTTCTGAATAAGTAGTAACTTAGCAACTTGTCCATAATTAATTTTCTTACCTGACTTTTTCTATATATGTAAAAATCAGTTTCAGGAAATGTAACCACATATGCTTAGCAACTTGTAAACTATTAGCTAGAAAATTGTATTCTATGCCTAGGTAACAAGAAACATTGTTATGCTGGGAAAATAGATTTTGTGTGACCTAATGCCTTTTGAAAATGTATAAATATGCGTAATGATTTGAGCAAATTACACTCAGATTTTCACTCTCCCTTGAGTGTGTCTGTGTGTCATTCTTTCTTGTCCCCCGCCCTAATTCCTTCGACCACCTTTTGCTCGTTCTCACTCAACCCTGAGACTGTCTCGATCTCCCGCCACCGCTGAGCTGGTCTGTGGCAGCAGCCGAGGTTCGAACCAGTGCTGTAGAGGTTGCGGGCAGCTTCGCAGTCCAGCGCTCAACCGCTGTGCCACCGGGGAGGCCCCATAAAGTATCTTCTTTATGGACAAACTTACATTATCAAACTATGCCATATTTTTAAACATTAAAGTCAAAGCTTGTTTTAAATGAATAGACCATATATGCCCCCCTTGTTTATTTTCTCACTTCTGCATCTGCAAAATAATATTTTATGGATACATGTGGGGAGAAATTAAACATTTGCAATAGTATGAAAAACATAAAATATCATCAGCTTCATTTTATTGTGATTTTTAAAATGACTTAGAAAATAAAAATACTAGTAATTTAAATTTTACCATGATTTTGTTATAAAATCCTCAAAAAATTAGTTAATTTCATTTAACAAATATTTGTTTCTCTTTCCAGTGCTAAAGGTACACTGCTAGAAAGGGCAACTAGGAAGGGTGTAAGGGATACCTGTCAAATATTATTATGAAGCTTATCAGAAAGGCAAAACTTTTATAAAATGATACTATATTTTAAATATTGGTCTGACTGCTTCTATTGGCATAATCTATGGTGATAATATTGGACAGCTTCTATTTCTCCATAACAACACTCATTTTATGGCAGGAAATTCCCATAGCAAGAAGATAAGTCACCTGGAACCAAGTTCTGTGAGAGAATTGGAAAGCAGAACTTTAAGATATGCCCAATTAAAGTAGAAATATCAATTTTACATAGGCCAGAAGAAGTAAAAAGTTTTATCTACCAGAACTAAAAGTTAAGAAAAAGGTAATTTCATCTAAGGTCAAATTCATAAAAGTATAAAGGTCACTTGTATTCTTGGGAGTGTTTTGCAGGGACTAGAACAGGAAGTTTCTTGAGAGCAGGCTGAAATTTTGTATGAATCAATTGGTTTTTATTAGAGTAACCTTGAATAATTCTCTTTCATTTCTGATACTTAGAGGTAAAAAAAAAAAAGTGTAGGTTTTCAATAAAGAACCTCTTAAAGTCCATTTTTACTCAGAAAATATATGGTATTTATATCACTATAACTCCAACACAGAAAAATTTATTAAAAAATCTGACAATCATACACATTTAGTACAATAATTTAATGAATAAAAGACACACTGCAAAAAAAAGACACATTGCTAGTGACTTATGCACAAATGATTCCAGTGCAAGATTATTTGTAATAGTTAACAATGGAAATAAAAAACATAGTAAGAAGAAAATAAATTAATAAGTTCTGATACATAGCTACACTGCATGCGTATATGCATGTATTTAAATTATAATTTTCAGGGCCTCCCCGGTGGCACAGCGGTTGAGCACTGGGTTGCGCAGCTGCCCACAGCCTCTGCAGTGCCGGTTTGTACCCCAGCCACTAGGTGAGGGCCCTGCATGGCACGCAGACCTCTCCTGCCGCCCACTGCTCCCCTCAGCAGTGTATTTCGTCAGTCTGTCTGTTCTGCTCCCTGCTCTGGCTCTGGTGAATTCTCTCATCCTCCCGCGCTTCTGACTGTACCCAGTGCTTTTATCAATCAATCAATCAATCAATCTTTATAAATAAATAAATAAATAAATAAATACTATTTTTCAGTATAAAACAAATGTTCAAATATATTTTAATTTATTTTTTGTTAATCCATATGCTCTTAGTAACATAACTTTGTTTACTTATATAATGTACACAATTATAATTGTAGCTGATATATATACATACTTATAAATATACTTATGGGAGTATAGATAACATAAACACATATATAACTTCCCTCCAAGTAAATTTGAAATGGAAACATAAAACATATTTATTATTCTAATAACTAAGAAACCATTGTTATATAGTCTTCAATGCAATTTTCTGTATTTTTCTACATAAAGAATATAGAGGTATTATTTTTTAATCTATTATAATGTGTATTCAATAATTTTACTAACCATTCATATTTTGAATGTTAACTCTGTATTGTGTTAACTCTGTATTTTAACAAATTTTACAGCTGAATGAACAAAAAAAATTGAGATTTTTCATTTTCACAAGAAATACCTATTTTTCAAAAAGTTGGGTAAAGTGTCAATGCAAACTATTTGAGATGTATATATTCAGTTTAATTTTAAAAAAGTAATAAATTTATATACAAAATATTAATCAGGGAATCATTTTTCATATTTTTTAAAGATTTATTTATGCATACAAGAGCTGGGGTACAGGCCAGAGATGTGGGGGGTGAGAGGATTCACCAGAGACAGAGTAGGAACAGAATAGGCAGACTGACTGAAACACACTGCTGAGGGGAACAGCGGGCAAGTCAGGAGAGGTCTGCTGCTCCATGTGGGTTGCTCCCTGGCTAGCCAGGGATTGAACTCGTGCTGCAGGGACTTTGGATTTCTTCATAGTGTGGTGCTTAACCCCTTCTGCCACCATGGAGGCCCTATTTTTCATATTTTTATTTCAGTTATTTTTAAGTCAAAATTGTTATAATAACACAAAGTTTTTCTTGCATTAATTACAAATAGTATTGCAATTGTTTATCAATATAAAATAGAGAATATTAGAGCAGAAATGATCATTGGTAAATGAAGAATAGTACTGCAGTCTAGTGTTTGTGTGGCTGTGTATGATGGATGAGTTAATTCCTCTGACTAATGAACCAGGTCTTTCTCTTGGACAGAACTAATGAACTAGGATGTTTTGCAGACTCAATATTGTAAGGTAACCACTTCTCTGCAATAGACATGGGTCTCAATGACAGCAATCATATGGTAAATAATGACCGTGGTGAAACCTTACCTGAAGTCATTCACCTTTATTTTCCTTAAGGTATTTGAAAGATCATGAATTCAAAGGGTTAATGGAATATAACTTGGAGACAACCTAGTATCAGAAACAGGAGATTTCTTTATCTTTAGGAAGTATCATAACTAAAACCAGAATAAAACCTGACAATATTTTGATCATACATTAAACAACTTTTACTCAATCTTTTATCATATGTACATCCAATAATTCAGTGAGGGTTATATCTAATTGGATGTTTTTTCTCTATGAAAAAGAAAGTAGAACAATAGTATAATTGTAAATGGTAAAGAAATGTCCCTGAGAAATATGGAAAAGGAATGGACATTAGGACGTCTGTTGAATAAGTCACAAGTTGAATCTGAAATGATTCACAAACAATTCTTAGACATAGACTTTGGGACATAGTTCAATGTCAAAGAAACAAGAACAATAGATAGCCTTTTTATAAGCATTCTCTTATATTGTCCATGAAAAATTCATCAACTACAGACATTACAAAAATAGGAACAGATTGAGGAGAATTAAATATGTTATTAATCTTTAAAACATTTTTGAATTATTATTACTTATTTACCCAAGGTTCCCAGAAAAGTGGAGCTTACTTTATGTTATGCCTAAAAGTCTGTGACAAATTTTAAAATACAACTTCTATCTATGTATTTGGAAACATATGACAGTAGGTCAATAAAAAAATGAAGAAAATAAATGCAAAGCAATTCACCAAGAATGTCATAAAGCTGGTATAACTGCAATGAATATCTATTTACTTATTTTTATTTATTTAATTGAGGTAACAATCATTTGCATCCTTGTTTTGTCTCAGAAACAGAGGATCTATCTCAGGTGTTGTCACCACTCTACAGTCACCACCAAAACACACATAGTCCATCACCATATTCCATTGTGTTCCCTCTGAAAAATGCTGTTTCTCCTCCTTCTGCCTCTCTGATAGATATTTCAATTCTATCATCAGTTTTCTAGGATCAATTACTATTTTGACTTTATTTGACCCTTTGTTTGGCTTCTCTATACGTCATTGCATGTGACACTATCCAGTATTTGTCTTTCTCCTTCTGACCTATATCACCAAACATAATCTCAGACTCTACTCATGTTGCTACAAATGTCAAGATTTTATCTTTTTTGATTTCTGAGTATCTTTCCATTGTGTATATATGCACACCACATCTTCCTGATCTCCTATTATATATTAGGGCACTTGGGTTATTTCCATAGTTAAGTTATTGTAAATAATGCTTTGTTGTCCTTCAGCTTAGTGGTTTTGTATTCTTCAGGGAGATACCTAGGAGTGGAATATTGGATCATATGGCAGATCCATTTTAATATTTTGAGAAACATCTGTACTGTTTTCCATAAGGGCTAGACCAGGCTACATTCCCACCAAAATTCCCACCAAAAAAGGTAAAAAGGTTACCTTTATTTTCAGTAGCCTTGCTAGCATATGCAGTTACATGTAGCCCCAATTATTGATATATATATACATATATACACACATATATATGTATGTATACATATACATTTTTTTTTTGCTTTCATTGCTAATGTAGCTGAACCCATAAAATATTTTAGAAAATCTGTCATGGAGTTTTTTCCTGTTTTATTCTGAGTTTTATAATATACAATCTTATATCCAACACTTTTCCTCATTCTCTGTTTATTTTTGTCTAGCATGAGAGACAATGGTCTAATTTCACTCTTTTTATGAGTATGTCCACTTTCCCAACACCATTTATTTATAAGGCTTCCCTTACTACAATGTATAGTCTCAACTTTTTGAAAGAATTTGAGATGGATAGGTAATATCTCAACTTTGAATGTATGGTAGAACTCATTTGTGTGCTTCTCTTCCAGAATTTTGTTTTTGGGAGATTTTCAATTTTCTTGCTTATGACTGATCTGTTCAGATTTCCTGTCTCTACATTATTCTGTCTCAGATGGCTATATAATTCTCAGAATGTGTCTATCTTGTGTAGATTATTTTATTTATTAGCATATGAATTCTAATATTAATCTTATTATCCTCTGAATTAATGTAGTATCTGCTGTGACTTCTCTTTCATTTCTGATTATATTTATTTTAGTTTTCTGTCTTTTATTTTTTGTGAGCCTAGCTAGATGTTTGTGCATTTATTTTTCAACAAGAGCCGTTTTTTTTTTTTTTTTATTTCTTCTATTTCTGCTCTACTTTCTAATATCCCCTTTCTTCTTCTGGATTTTGGATTTGTTTGTCATTGTTTTTCTAGTTCCTTGAGGTGAAAGATAAAGTCATTTATTCTAGCTCTTCCTTCTTGATATGGGCATGCATTGCTATATATTTTCATCTTATCATTGTTTTTGCTGTGAGCCTTAAGTCCTGGAAGATTGTTTCCTAATTGTCATTTATCTTAAGGTAATTTTGGATTTTGCTCTGATTTCCTCATTAACCCATTAGCTATTCATGGATGTCTTGTTCAGTTTCTATGTATTAGATTTTTTTTTTCTGCTTTCATTTTTCTATTAATTTCTAGGTTAATACCTTTATTTTAGAGAAGAAACTCGACATGATTTCAATATTCCTGAATTTGTTGCTACTTGCCTTGTGACCCAATATGTAGTGAATCCTGAGGAATGTACCACACACACTTGTGAAAAATGTGTAGTCAGATTTAAGGGGGAAAATTGCCCTATAAATATATCTCTTAAGTCCATGTGGTCTAATTATTTATTTAACACTATTTTGTTCTTACTTATTTTCTGTCTACTTGATTTGCCCATTGGTGAAGGTAGGGAATTGAACTTAACCACCACAAATGTGTTTTGCCCAGTGTCTATTTTTTGATATGATAGTAAATGCCTATGTATTGTGGTATTTCTTTGGTAGGTGAATATATATTGATGTTATATTCTCCTGATATATTGTTCCCTTAATCATTATGCAGAGTTCATACCTGCTTCTAGTTACCATTTTTAGCTGTAAATCTCCTTTCTTTGATATAAGTGTGGATGTCTCGGCCCACCTGTGGATCTCTTTCACTTGTCAGATCATTTTCCAATTCTTTACACTGATACTTTATCATTGCCTCTTGAATGATTTTCCTGGAGATGTCAGAAACTTGGATCTTGTTATCTAACCCAACCAGACACTCTCTGCCTGTTAATTTCTGAGTTCAGTCTGTCTATATTTAATGATATTTGATATATGAAAATCTTTTGTCATTTTGTCTTTTATTTTGCAGTTCTATGTATTTCCTTATTCAGTTCTTTGTGTATTGTCCTCTGATTTAAATAAAATAGCTCCTTTGAACATTACTGGGGGAGGATTTCTAGTGCTGCAACTCCTTCGGCCTCTGTTTATCTGAGAAAAAACTTAGTTGTTCCACTATATATGTAAAGCAAGCTTGTAGGATAGAGTATTCTTGGAGGCAGGTTTTATCTTTAAATGACTTGATTATGTCAATCCATTCTGTTCTTATTTGTAGTATTTCTGAAGAGCCCTATGTTAGTCTGATCAGGGGTCCTTTATAGGGGATCTGCTTCTTCCCCTAGGCACCTTCAATATTTTTTCTTTGTTTCGAGCTCTTAGAAGTTACACTGCTATGTGTCTTAGTGTACTTCTCATTTTATTTAGGTACCCTCCTTTTTTTTTTTAAGATTTATATATTTATACAAACACTGGGTACAGTCAGATGTGCGGAGGGTGAGAGAATTCACCAGAGCCAGAGCGGGGAACAGAACAGGCACACTGATGAAATACACTGCTGAGGGGAGCAGCCAGAGCCAAAGGAAAGGTCTGTGTGCCATGTGGAACCCTTGCCGGTGGCAGGGTATCGAACTGGTGCTGCAGAGGCTGCGGGCAGCTTCACAGCCCAGCGCTCAACCGCTGCACCACAAGGGGAGGCCCGGTACCCTCCTATTCTTTTAGATTCTTGGTGTTGTATATTTAGTTCCTTCTCCAAGTTCAGGAAGCTTTACTCTGTTTTGTTTATTAATAATCTATTGTCTCCCTTTTCTCTTTCCCCCAACACATTATTCTTATTTTACCTTTCCACACAGAGTTGGGAAATTTTGAAGTTTTCTTCATCATTTTTTATTAGTATATCACTTTCTTTTTCTACCTGCATTCCATGTGTATTCTTATTTTTAAGGTCAGAGACTCAGTTTTCCATTTGGTCTATTTTACTTTCATAGTTTTTTGTTGTTGTTGGTGTTGTTTTTTTTTTTTTTTAAGATTTATTTATTTATGCATACAAGAGCTGGGGTACAGGTCAGAGGTGTTGTGGAACTTCCCTCACCTGCCCCTTCCTGGAGACCTGGGAGACTATTTAACTGGTCACACTTACCACTGGGAAAGATGTTAGGGGGAGTATCATAGGGCTGGTCCCTATACCAGCAGACTCTTAGTAACCCAAACCTTCAGGAGGCCACAGGAGCTCCATCACCCAACCAACTATCTCTTGGACAGAGAAATAGTGCTGATCCTCTCACACCTACAGCTGCAGTTCAATCTGTGCCATTTTGTGCTTTTTTTTTTTTTTTATCTCCCTCAACAGCTACAAGGGAGATAGTAGGCACTTGGAAGACTATTCTTCCCAGTCTTGTGGCACTTCCCAGAGGACCAGACTAAAACAATAACAATTAGCTCACTGGGAGCCACCAGAGCCCTTAGAATCAATTCTCCCCCAGCTGTTTGTATGTTTGTTTGTTTGTTCTTCTATTTTTCTTCTTTCTCCCCTTTAACATTACCATCTCTACTTTATCTTCCCTTTCTATTACATTCCCTCTTCTTCCTCCTCTTATATCCTCTTCCCCTTATCTAGCTCTTTTTTAGAAAGATTTATTTATTTATGCATACAAGAACTGGCCAGAGGTTCATGGGATGAGAGGATTCACCAGAGATAGAGTGGAGAACAGAACAGGCAGACTGACTGAAATACACTTCTGAGGGGAGCAGCGTGCGAGACAGGAGAGGTCTGCTGTGCCATGTGGGTAGCTCCCTGGATAGCTGGGGGATCAGACTCATGCTGCAGAGGCTGTGGATAGCTTCACAGTGCTGTTCTTAACTCCTTGCACCACCAGGGAGGCCCGCCCTATCTTTCTTATCTCATCTTTATTCCTTTTAATTTCTGGATCATACTCCTCTTTCTTCTTATCCATTTGATCACTCTTTGTACTGTTTTGATCCTGGTTTTCTTCTGAGACATGCCTAGAGGGACCTAACAGTTCAACAGAGAAATTCATCCCACCCAGCTTACAGGCACTTCCCAGTGGACTTGGCCTCAGCATATGTCTGGAAATGCAGCACTCACATGAGACTCTTCATTACCACAGGCTGAGATTTCGTATCCCATCCTGCTTAGTTGGGGCTGGAAAAGCAGGGTCTTCTGAGGCAAATCACAGCTCAGAACAACACCTACCATAATAGAAGAGTATCCAGATGTGTACCCAGCCACAGTGACTCAGACACTAGACAGACACATCCATGCTTCAGCAAGAGAACTAAGAATTCATTCCCATCAGCACCAGCAATACAAGGACAATGGGCAATGTGAATGAAGCAAAGCCAAAGACTAAAAATGGAAAGAACGAAAAATTCAAATAATCAAGCAGGCCCTTCTGTGAACAATACACCACAGAAAGAAAGATAACCTCCAGAATCCAATAATTTGGGCACAGAAGAATATCTCCACCTAATAGAAAAAAAAAATTCAAAAAAGCCATAATAAGAACAAAGAGCTAAGAGAAATCACGGAAATTGATAAGAATATAATCAATGAACTGAGGAAGAAAGTGAAGGAACTGGAGGATATCCAGAGATTAGTGGAGGAGCTCAAGAATTCTTGGAAAAACAATGCAAATAGAAGAAATGAACACTATTCTTGAAGATATAGACATAAAAAGAACCAAAAAGGAAAAAGAAGTACAAAGGAAAACAATGAAGAAACACTTTGAGAACTATCTGACACCATGAGGAAAGGTAATATAAGAGTCATATGAATACCAAAAGGTGAGGAAATACACCAAGGACCCAAGAAACTATTCAACAAAATTACTGAAGAGAAGTTCCCCAGCATGAAGAAGAAAATGAAAATAGACATACAGGAAGCTAGAAGAACAATTATCACAATGAAAGGAAAACTACAGCAAGGTACATAGTAGTAAAGCTTCCAAAGTTCCAAGACAGGGAAAATATAATGAAATTGATGCAGGCAAATAAATAGATAACCTATAAAGGAAAACCAATCAAGCTGACACCAGATTTCTCCGAAGAAACACTATGTGTGAGAAGAGAATGGAGAGACATATTTAACAAACTCTAGGTCAACAAATGCCAACCAAGACTGTTCTACCATGCAAAACTCTCCCTATGTGAAGGAAAAATAAAAACCTCAGACAAACAAAATCTCCAGAAATTCATGACTATTAAACCTCTACTCCAAAAAGTATTACAAGAAACCCTAAAACCAAAACTAATAGAGGAATGAATAGGAAGGACAGAATAGGGTGAGGAATAGAATCACAAAAAGGCAAACAGAATGGCAAATATGTCTGCCAGTGTATGTCAATATTAATTCTAAATGTAAATGAACTAAACTCACCAATAAAAAGACACAGAACAGTGGGCTGGGCTGAAAAATAAAACCCAACCTTGTGCTGTCTACAGGAAACTTTTTTTTAAAAGATTTATTTATTTTTATACAAGAGCTGGGGTACAGGCCGGAGGCGTGAGAGGGTGAGAGGATTCACCAGAGACAGAGCAGGGAGCAGAACAGGCAGACGACAGAAATACACTGCTGAAGGGGGCAGCGGGCAAGACAGGAGAGGTCTGCTGTGCCATGTGGGGTTCTCTCCATCTGCCCGGGATCGAACCTGCACTGCTGTAGCTGCGGACAGCTTCACAGCACTCCACTCAACCTGCTGTGCCACAGGGGAAACCCTACAGGAAACATTTAACTACAAAAGATAGACATAGATTGAAAGTAAATGTATGGAAAACAATCCTAAAAGCAAATGGACAAAAAAGTATACATATAGCAAATAAATAGACTTTAAACTTAAAAAGGTAAAAAGTGACATAGATGGTCACTACATTATGATTAAGGGGACAATACATCAAAATGACATAACACTCATCAATATATACTCACCAAATGAAGGAACATCAAAATATGTCAGACAATTGTTATCATTTCTAAAAGCAGACATTAGAGAAAATAACTATATAGCAGGGGACTGCACTGAGATGAAAATCATACCATCTATCTACTCTGACCATAAAGGCATTCAAACTAAAGGAAACAAGGAACCCTCCTACCTACCTCATGAGGATTAAAACTCATGCTACTGGAAGACCATCATATCAATGAGGAGATCAAAGAAAAAAAATTAAAAAAAATATTTTTAGATGACCGACAATGAGGAAACAACTCTCCATAATGTAGCAAACACAGCAAAAACAGTGGTAAGAGGAAAATACATAGCAGTACAGGCTAACATCGAGAAACAAGAAAAAAGCTCAAAGAAACAACCTAATCTCCCACCTTAAGGAACTGGATTAAGAACAATAATTAAAAAAAAAAAGCCAGAAGAAAGGAAATAAGAAAAAATCAAAGCAGAAATATATGAAATAGAAGTTAAAAAAAAAAAAAAAGTCCAAAAAGATCAACGAAACCAAAGTTGGTTCTTTGAAAAAATAAACAAAATAGAAAAACCTCTAGCCAGGCTCACAAAGCAAAAACAGGAGAAAGCACAAATAAATAGGTTCATAAACGAAGGAGAAGGGACTACAATAGACACAGCAGAAACCAAAAAAATAATATAATCAGATATTACTATGAACAGTTACATGCAAACAAGTTCAATCTAAAAAAGATGGATAAATTCCTAGAATTACAGAATCATCCAGAGCTAGATAAAGAAGAAATAGAACACCAAAACAGATCAATTAAAAGCAATGAAATTGAAATGGTAATCAAAATCCTCCCCCAAACAAAAGCCCAGAACCAGGTGGCTTCACAAATGAATTCCACCAAACATTCAGAAATGAACTAATGTCTATCTTACACAAACTCGTTCAAAAATTGAGAAGGGGTCTCTCTGGTGGCACAAGGGGTTAAGCACAGCTCTGTGAAGCTATCCGCAGCTTCTGCAGCCCGAGTTTGATCCCCAGCCAGCCAGGGAGCTACCCACATGGTGCAACAGACCTCTCCTGTCTCACCTGCTGCTCCCCTCAGCAGTGTATTGCAGTCATTCTGCCTGTTCTCCTCCCCTTCTGTCTCTGGTGAACCCTTTCATGCCCTATACCTCTGGCCTGTACCCCAGTTCCTATATGCATAAATAAATATATCTTTTTTAAAAAATTGAGAAGGAAGGATACTACCAAATACATTTTATGAAGCCTAATTACACTAATACCAAAACCAAACAAGGACAAAAAACAAACAAACAAACGAAAAAACACTGCAGGCCACTCTCTCTAATGAACACTGATGAAAGAAACCTCAATAAATAAAATCCTAGCCAACAGTATGCAACAATGCATTAAAAAGAAAATTCATGGGCCTCCCCAGTGGTGCAGCGTTGCGAAGATGCCCACAGCTTCTGCAGCACCGGTTCGATCCTCGGCCTTGGCTGTGGGGCAAGGGTCCCACATGACGCACAGACCTCTCCTGCCGCCCGCTGCTCCCCTCAGCAGTGTATTTTGTCAGTCTGCCTTTTCTGCTCTCCGCTCTGGCTCTGGTGAATTCTCTCACCCTCCTGCACTTCTGACTTTACCTGATGCTTATATAAATACAATAAATAAAATCTTTTAAAAAATATATATACACAGACACAAAATGTATGTGGGTAGAAAATATTTGAAAAAATGCATACAAATAAATAAATGGTAAAAAAATAAATATATTAGAACAGTTATGCCCAGTTTACAGATAGCAAAAATAAGATAAGGTATAGAAATTTATCAAGACAGGTATAGAAATTTATCAAGTTACACAGAAGTGACTGAACTGGCTATAAACTTTTCAAATGGCATAGCGAGTCATTTTTCTTCTAAATGTTATGTTTATTGACTATGAATTTCTTTAAGACTATCTTCACATTTGTGTAGGTTTTCTATGACTACTTTCATAATTCAAGAATGCAAAGAGAAATTTCATAATTAGATATAGAAAGTGAGATTCTGTTACCACAGGAAAGTCAATGTGTAAATGAAATTATAATCCAACTCCTTTAAGAGTGTCCCCATTTTTCTTTTCATTAATTTATTTTATGAAAGTAACATTGCATTATATAAGTTATGTAAGTTTCAGGTATGCATCATTATAAACCAATATGTATACCTAATGTAGTAAATAGTTTTTAATTTCACAATTAAAAAATTAAATTTTATCATTTACCATATAGCTGCATTCTTTTACGCATAATCCCTCTTTTTTCCTGTTTGGTAACCACTAATAATCTTAATCTTTAAAATTTGTTATTCATTTTATTTATTGGTTGTCTCCATATACAACCTATGAGAGAATTGATAGTATTTCTTTGAATGAGTTTTTTAAGCAAGTATAATACCCTACAGGTCCATCCATGCTATTGGAAATGGCAGAATTTCTTCTTTCTTTGCTTCACTCTCTTTTTGTTCTTTCTTATTTTTAGTTACAGTATCAGGATACCCCATTGGTATTACCACCATAGTGCACCCACCATGTAATCACCTGTAGTCCACCACCAGAGTCCATTGTGCTTCTTTTCCTCTTTGTTAATTCCTTTCCCTTAACCTCTTCCCCGCCTAGATGCTTCAGCTGTATCTTTAAGTTTCAAGGGCTTGTTTTTAAGTTTGCCTTTATCTGATCCTTATTTTGGTTACTCCAAATTCCATATATTTGTGAGACCATCTAATATTTATCTTTTTCCTGACTTAATTTATTTTTCATTATCCCCTCCAGTACCATCCAATATCACAAAAGACATGAGTCTAACATTTTTGATTGCTGAATAATTTTCCACTGTGTAGGAACATCACATCTTCTTGTCCACACGTTTCTTTTTGGTTATTTATGTTGTTTCCATAATTTGGCTATTGTAAATAGTGTTGTGATGAATATGGAAGTGCAAGTTTTGTTTCAAATTAGGGTTTTATTTATTTATTTTTTTTCCCAGGAAGATGTCTAGGAGTAGAGTTCCTGGGTTATACAGTAGATCCAGGTTTGGTAGTTTGAGTCATCTCCACACTGCTTTCCATAAGGATTGGATTGAATCTCTGTATTGCTTATGGTAGGATGGCCATATTGGTAATGTTGATTCTTCTTATACATGAACAGGGAACATTTTTTAATTTGTTTGTGTCTTCTCTATCTAGTTGGGTGTATCGATTATCTGCTTATTCTCCCTTGTCAATATAAATAGTGAACTTTTCTTGATCTCTTGGCCTTTTAACTAGTATATGTCTTGGTTTAGGTATCATTTTGTTTAGATAATCCAGGGTTCTTTTAACTACCTCAGTTTGTATATTACATTATTTAGATTTGGGAAATTTTCTTCCATTTCTTTAAATACTTCTCTCTCTCCAATTTGGTATTTACCTTATTTTTTTTTTTTTTAAGATTTATTTTTTTATTTATTTATACAAGCACTGGGTACAGTCAGAAGCATGGAAGGGTGAGAGAATTCACCAGAGCCAGAGTGGGGGACAGAACAGGCAGACTGATGAAATACACTGCTGAGGGGAGCAGCGGGAGAGACAGGAGAGTTCTGAGTGCCATGCGGCTAGGGATCAAACCGGGGCTGCAGTGGCTGCGGGCAGTTTCACAGCCCAGTGCTCAACCGCTGCGCCACCAGGTGAGGCCTATATTTACCTTATTCTTAAATTGCCTTTCCTCCTGGAATTGGATGTTTTTTGGAGTCATTATTTATCTTTTTTTTTTTTAAACTTCATTTATCCTTTTCTTTTTCTACCCAGTTTCTTTGACCAGTCTCATCTGCAAGTATACTGACTCATTCTGTCATTTTGTCTATTTATTTCATTAAATTTCTCCTGAAATTTTATCTCCTATATTTGTTTTTTTTTTTGTATCATGAATCTCCATTGTTATCTTACTGAGAGCTTCATTTTCTATCTTCTTTTCATTGATTTTATTTCTAAGGACATTAATTTGCTTTTATCATTTTCTCAGTATTTTTTCCATGTCTTTGAGATTATTTATGATGACAACTCTATACTTTGCATCTGAACCAAGGGGTATTTCTTCCACATCTTTGAAATTGGTTTGTAGGAATTTGTTCTCTTTCTGTGTTGTGTTATTCCCAGAAGGACTTGTGTATATTTTGGTTAGGGTTCTCCTTCTCCCCATTATTTGCTTTGTTTCCAAGTTGTTGTATATAGAGAGTTATTGGTCAGGGATCTCACTGTTTGTGTGTGTGGATAGCAGGTTCTTGTGAGAGGTTGTGAGGTCTGGGGCCACTCTAACACTTCCCATCACATGAGCCCAAGGTCTCAGCAGTATTATATATATATATATATATATATATATATATATATATATATTTAATTTTATTTTTAAAGATTGATTTTATTTATGCATACAAAATCTGGGGTACAGGGCAGAGGTTTGGGGGATGAGAGGATTCACCAGAGAGAGTCAGGACCAGAACTGGTGCAACTACTGAAATACACTGCTGAGGAGAGGAGCAGGAGAGAGAGGATAGGTCTACTGTACCTTGTGTGTTGTTCCCTGGCCAGCTGGGGATCGAGCTCCTACTGCAGTGGCTGCCAGTTAAAGATAGCACTATTGCTATCTTTAGGGGTTAAAGATAGCCCCTGCATCACCAGGGAGGCCTCAGTATTATATTTTGATATCACAGTAGTATTACATTTTGTTTATCTATCTATCTATCTATCTATCTATCTATCTATCTATCTATCTATCTACTATCTTCTTTTATTTATTTATTTTATACAAGCACTGGGTACAGTCAGAAGCACAGGAGGGTGAAAGAATTCACCAGAGCCAGAGCGGGGAACAGAGCAGGCAGAAAGACCAAAGTACACTGCTGAGGGGAACAGCGGGCAGAAGGAGAGGTCTGCGCGCCATGTGGGACCCTCCTTAGGTGGCCGGGGGGAACAGCTGGGGATCCAACCGGCGCTGCAGAGGCTGCGGGCAGCTTTGTAACACAGCGCTCAACTGCTGCGCCACCAGGGAGGCCCTCTACTATCTTCTTTATCCAACCATTAGTCTATGGTACTTCAATTGTTTCCAGATGGTGACTATCATAAATAATGTTGCAATAAACATGAGGTAGCATGTACTTCTTCAGATTAAGAAGTTTTGTATTTTTTCAAGTATATACCCAGAATTGGGATAACTGGATCATATACAATTACTATATTTAATTTTAAAAGTAATCATCATAATGACTTTAATAATTTATATCCCCATATATGCATTTCTTGTTCTTTCCATCATCACTTGTTCCTTTTCTTTTTGATAATAGACATTCTTACAGTTTTGAGGATATATCTCATTCTTGTTTTGATTTTCCTTTTCCCTACTAATAAGGTATTATGAACATCTTTTTATTTGCCTCCAGTGACACCATTATTTTTGAGCTGTGCTTACATGAGCCATTTTTGTTGTAGTAGTTCATTTTTTTTGATTGGCATAATGTTGACTTACAACACTTTTTATGATTCTGCAGTATAGGTTTGCACATTTTTAAATGTATGTAAGCATATCACAGTCATAACAAGGTACCATGTCTTCCATCATAGCCATTTGGGGCCTCTCACTATATTGTTCTCCATCTTCCATTTCTATTATTGTTATTCTTGGTTTTACAGTCAGATTTCTAGGGTTCGAAGTATACTTCAAAGTAGTTATTTTGCATTTTCTGAGTAAACACCTAACAGTGGCATTGTTGGTCATATGGTAGATCTATTTTTAATGTTTAGAGAAATGTCCATAATGTTTCATATAGGAACATTACTGGTCTGCATTCCCACCAACAATGCATGAATGTTCCTTTTACTATATGTTTGCAACTTTTGTTTTAGATAAGGGCTGCTTATGTTTTAGATAAGGGCTATTATTACAGGTGACCTTGTGGTTTCAATCTGGATTTCTCTGATGATAAGTGATACTGAGCATTTTTATGTACCTGTTGACCATCTGTTTGTGTGTGTGTTTTATTTATTTATTTATTTATGCAAGAATGGGGTACAGGCCAGATGTGTGGGAGGGTGAGAGGATTCACCAGAGACAGAGTGGGGAACAGAACAGGCAGACTGACGAAATACACTGCTGAGGGGAGCAGCAGGCGAGACAGGAAAGGTCTGCTGCACCATGTGGGACCCTTGCCGGCAGACCCAGATCGAACCTGAGCTGCAGAAGCTGCCTGCGGACAGCTTCACAGCGCTGCGCTCAACCACCTGTGTTTGTTTTCTTTACAGAAGTATGTATTTAGCTTTGACAACTTTAAAATGTTAGGGTTATGTTTTATTTTGGGAATGGAGTTTGGTATTAGCTCCCTGTTGAATGTATGAAGAACATTATTTTTTACCGTTCAGTAAGGTATCCTTAATTTTAATGATAATTTATTTTGTTGTGCAGAAGGTTTTTTACATTGATCTAATTCCATTTGTTTATTTTTGCTTTTGTTACCATTACCATTGAATTTGCACTACCAAAGTATCTGTGAGTTAATTTGGCATGTTTTAGCTATATTTTCTTTTGTTGTTTTACAGTTTCAAGTCTTGCACTTGAGTCAATAATCAATTTTGAGGTAATATTTGTATATGTTGTGAAAGAGTGATCTGCCTTCATTCTCCCTCTTTGTTTTGTCAGGATCCATGGTTATTTGTGGTCTTTTGTTGTTCAATATGAATATCAGTCATTGTTCTATGTCTTTGAAGAATGTGATTGGAATTTTGATATTGAATTGTAACTGAATATTGCTTTGGGTAAGATGGTCATTTTAACAATGCTAGTTCTTCCAATCCATGATCAGGGAACATTATTTTTAACCAGGAGAGTTTCCCATGTTTTCATGGTTTTGATGAATTCCTAATCAAATCAAGCTCTACAAGAAAACTTCAGCTCAAGAACAGTTCTGTTATGAGTTAAAAAGGATTTGTGATGTCAGTTTTATCAAGCCCACTCTTGTATAATAAAGGTGAAACTTAGCATTGACTTGTTGAGATAGTAAATTTGATAATAAAAAAATCTGGTTTTTGTTATCTCCCTATTCTTCAGCTTTAGAAGAACTGGAAGAAAGAAAAGTGGAGTTATATCTCCTGGAAAATATATCTCATTACTGGATTTTTATTTTATATCTTTGTCTAAAACTTCCATTTTTCTTTCTTATTCCATTTTTCTTTCCCATTAACATTTTCAAATAGTATCCTTAATTGGATAGATCTCAACACAATATTTTTTTTTTAATATTCAGAGAATGGACAGAATGGCATCATTCTAATTACTATGACTTGAAGACAGTGCAATAAATGCAAATTTACACAGAGAATTATTATTCTTGGATGAAGCCATAAGAAAATTGTGACTAGGTTTAGAATGATTTTACTGACAATTATGATCATAATCTTGCACCTCATTATATGTACTTTGGATTGATATTTTTTGGGGGGTTGTCCTACAAAATTTGAGGAGGTACAATCTACATTTTTTCTGTGAATAATTTCATATAAAATGGAATTGCTAAGGTTATCAGACACTGATTTTCCTATACTCCTATTTTTTTTTTCCCAGAGGACCCTCAGCGTGATGTTCCTTACAAATGATGGGAGAGTGTCTGCTTCTACATTTTTGCCAAATTATCTTTTCCTTTTTGGATTCAACTCAAGACTTTCATATTTCTGAATAATCAATGAATTTCTCATTAAGAAGGAAAGCTCAAGATTTCTGTCTTTGTTCAGCTTATAGCTATCTTATATTGGCTTTCTGGACCAATTCTAACAATTAATTACACATTCTCTATGGTTGTTTTAAAGTTGTGTCTTTTCTTTTAATAAATTAGTTCCTTCAAAATGCTTTTGTAGAAAAATACATTGTATTAACTCATCTCAAATGTAATTTGGAATTTTAATAATTTATCTTATACTTCCATAAAAGATAGTCTTCTTTATGTTTTCTCCCTCCAACTTATCTTTCATATCACTACTCATCAATTTCATTTATGCCTTTTCTTCATTAATTCTTAGAAAGAATGCATTCATAATTTAACTGGGACAAACTTAAGCAATTTATGCTGTTTGCTTTATTGATTTGTGGATGTATTCTTTCATGATAAGTTGAGTAATTTCAAAAAAATATATTCTTACATTTCCAAATTCTGTAGTATAGTATTACATTTTAAGAAATACTAACTCAGCTAATTTTTCTATTTCATAATCCCTGTTCTTTTGCTGACTTTCTCTACTGTTCAGGCAATCCATATCAGGAGACCAGTTGCCTAAAATATTTGTTCAGCTGCATTAACTCTCTTTCTCACTTATTACTATACATTTTTTAATGTATATACATATTTCAAATTGATATTAACTGTTCATTTATTATTTTTTATGTTTTATTTATTTTTAACTGAGGTAATATTGGGGTACTCCCATCAGGTATATGATGTAGTCTCAGCTGTTTATGATCTCTTGTTTTCCTTGTTGGTGGGGATGAATATCTAATATCTAAAACTTATGAGATGTTTTGCCTATGTTTTCTTTTATGTGATTTATGATTTCAGGTTTTACTTCCAATTTTTTGATTCATTTGATTTTGGTGTGATACATACCATGGTTTAGTTTCATTCTTTTGTAGCAGGTATCCATTTTTCCCCCCTCAATTCCCTTATTGAAGAGGTTATACTTATTCCCATGTATTCCACATTAACTGTCGATATATATATATATATATATATATATATATATACATACATACATATATATGTATATATTTCTGGGTTCTCATTTCTATTTTATTTATCTGTTTTTGTTCTAGTACCAGGCTGTTTTAATTAGTGTGGCTTTATAATATAGATTGAGGTCTGGAAGTATTATACCTCCATTTTCTTCCTCCTTTGTCAAGATTTCTTTGTTCTCTGAGATCTTTTGTGATTATATACATATATCAGTAGTATTTGCTCCAGTCTTTGAAATGTGAATTTGCTATTTTTATTGTGGTTGCTGTGAGTGTAAATTCTTTGGGTAGAATGGCCGTTTTGACAATGATAATTTTCCAATACATAAACTGGGGATACATTTCCATTTCTTTGTGTTTTCCTCTATTTCTTTCAACAATGTCATAATGTTCTTTCATAGATTTTTTTGCTTCCTTTGGTATGTATACCCTCAGGTCTTTAATTTTGTTGGTGTAATTGTAAATGGGATCACTTTGTTAATGTCTTCTTCTTTTGCCTCATTGTTTGTGTAAAGGAAGGCAACTGATTTATGTGTGCTGATTTTATACCCTGCCACTTTACTAAGCTGATTAATTGTTTCAATTAGTTTTTTGCAGAATCTTGAAGGTTCCCTTTACTTCATCTTTCTCAGTTTCAATACTTTTATATCTTTCTCTCGTCTAATTGTTCTCATTAGAACTTCCAATACTATGTTGAATAGCAATGGTCAGAGTGGACATCTTTGTCTTATTACCACATCTTAGGGGGGAATATTTCAGTTTTTCACCATTGAATATATATTTTTGTTATGTTAAAGGATGTTTTGTTTATACCAAGTTTTCAATGGTCTTCAACATAAATGGATGTTGGTTGTTATCAGGGCCTCCCTGCTGGCGCAAGGGGTTAAGACACACCTGTGAAGCTGTCTGCAACCTCTGCAGCATGAGTTCGATCCCTGGCTGGCCAGGGAGAAACCCACATGGCACATCAGACCTCTCCTGACTTGCCTGCTGCTCCCCTCAACAGTGTACTTTGGTCAATCTGTCTGTTCTATTCCCAACTCTGTCTCTGGTGAATACTCTTACCACCCACCCCACCCCCAACGCCTCTGGCCTGTACTCTAGCTCTTGAATGCATAAATAAATAAATAAATAAATAAATCTTTAAAATACATAAATAGATGTTGGTTGCTATCAAATGCTTTCTCAGCATCTATTGATATAATCAATTAATTTTATCTTTCTTTTTATTGATGTGGTGAATTATATTAATTAATTTTCAGATGTTGAACCATCTTTATGTTTCTGGTTTGAATTCCACTTGGTCATTGTGTGTGATCCTTTTAATGCACTGTTGGATTCAGTTTGCTAGGATTTTATTCAGCATTTTTGCATCTGTTCATTAGGGAGTTTGGTCTGTAATTTTTGTGTATTGTGTGTTTTGGCATTGGTATTAGTGTCATGTTAGCCTCATAAAAAGTGTTTGGAAGTATTCCTTTTCCTGATTTTTGAAAGATTTTTAGGAAGATAGGCATGACTTTATATTTGAAGTTTTGGTAGCACTCATTTGTGAAGCCAACTGGTCCTTGACTTTTATTTTTTTGAGAGTTTTTATTACTGTTTCAATTTTTTTCACTTGTGATTATTTTGTTCAGTATTTCTATTCTCTATTCAGTCTTTGGTAAACATATAATTCTAAAAAGTTGTTGATCTCGTCTAGGTTATTGAATCTGCTCGTACATAGATGTTCAGAATAGACTCTAATTGTCATCGGAATTTCTGAATCATCTGTTTTGATTTCTCTGTTTTCATTTTTTATTCTATTTTTTTTGAGATTTCTCCCTTATTTTCTTGATGAGTTTTTCTAGAGGTTTGTCTGTTTTATTTTTTCAAAGAATAAGCTTTTGTTTGCAGTGTTCTTTTCAACTGTCTTTTAAGTTTCTATTTTATTTACTTCTGCTTCAATTTTTATTATTTATATTCTACTGGTTTTGGTTTGTTCTTGTTTTTTCTAATTACTCAAGTTGAGATACAAGATTGTTTATTTGAGTTCTTTCTGATTTCTTGATGTGGGCTTGTTTTGTTATCTATTTCCCTCTTAGTACTGCTATTTCTCTGCCCCATAAGTTTTGGATGGTTGTGTGCTTGTTTTCATTTATCTCAGTGTATTTTTTTAACCCGCAGCCTCTGCGGCACTGGTTCGATCCCCGGCCACCAGCAAGGGTCCCACATGGCGCGCAGACCTCTCCTGCCACCCGCTGCTCCCCTCAGCAGTGTATTTCGTCACTCTGCCTGTTCTGTTCCCCGCTCTGGCTCTGGTGAATTCTCTCACCCTCCCGCGCTTCTGACTGTACCCAGTGCTTGTATAAATAAATCTTAAAAAAAAAAAAAAAGTGTGGCTTAAGGGTGGCTTAAGAGAACAACTGAGCCCAAGTAATTCAAATGTAATTCAAAGCTTCATATAGTACCTGTCCCACATAGGTTCAATATGCATAATGGGTCATCAGAAAAGAGTGTCATTTCAGAGCCAGAGTGAGTTATTCAGAGTGAGTAATTTTTCCTGGGTGGGTATTTTCTTCTCTTGTGTGTTCATCCTAGTAAGTGATCATCGATTTCTTTGAAGAAGGCATGGAGATGGATTTAAAATATATATTTGATGTTTGTCTTTTTTTTATTTTTTTAAAGATTTATTTTATTTATTTATGCATACAAGAACTGGGGTGCAGACCAGTGGTGCAGGGGTGTGTGTGAGGGGGTTCTCCGGAGACAGAGTGGGGAGCAGAACGGGCAGATCTACTGAAATACACTGCTGAGGGGAGCAATGGCAGGTGAGACAGGGGAGGTCTGCTGCACGATGTGGGTCAGTTCCCTGGCCTGGGATTGTACTCATGCTGCAGTGGCTGCTGATAGTTTGAAAAAAAAAAAAAATTTCTTGTTTGATTTCTTCATTAACCTAGTAGTCTTTCAGTAATGTGCTGTTCAATTTCCATCTATTAATCTTTTTTCCTGCTTTATTTTGATAGCTAATGTCTGGTTTGATACCTTTATACTCTGAGAAGGTAATGGGTAAGATTGCAATTTTCATGGAATTATTGATATTTATTTTCTATCCCAGAATGCAGTCTATTCTAGAGAATGCCCAGTGTGTGCTTGAGAAAAAAGTGTAATCTGATTTGTGGGGTTCAGTGCCCTGTAAATGTATTTGAAGTTTAGGCAGTAAAATACTTTGTTTAAAGCTAGTGTGTCCCTATTTAACTATTGCCTGGTTGATCTGCTTATAGTGCAAGTAAAGTTTAAAGACTGATTTAAATGTGTTTTTGTCAGTGTCCATTTTCAGAATTGATAGTCGCTGCCTAATATATTTTAGCGCTTCTTAATTTGATGAGTACATATTGATGTGTATTATGTCTTCTTTTTTTTTTTTTTTGGCAGGGGGGTGTTAAGTACAGCACTATGAAGCTATGCAATGTGTATTATGTCTTCTTGATGTAACGGTTCCTTAATAATTATATAACGTTCCTCCCTGTCCATGGTATTTTTTTTTTTTTTACTGGAAATCTATTTTGTCCGATGTAAGAATAAGTGTCCCTGCCTTCCTTAAAGTCCCATTTGATTGTAAAACTGTTTTTCAACCCTTTACTTTGAGACTTTATGTTCTTTATGGTCTAGGTGTGTTTCCTGAAGCCAGCAGAAGGATGGATTCTGTTCCCTGATCCAACTGGGCACTCTGTTTCTTTTAATTGGTGAGCTCATACCATCAATATTTAAAGTGATGATTTATGTGTGAAAATCAGGTGCCATTTTATTCATAATTTTTGTGGGTCGACCTATTTTCTTACTTATTTCTTTGTGAATGTTCCTCTTTTCAGCTTCAATGTATAAGCTCCTTTCAATATTTCATGAAGAGATTATTTTTTTTTCAAAATCCTTCAATTTTTGTTTTTTTTTTTTGTCTTAAAAGATCTTTATTCTTCCATGACATATAAAGGAGAATCTTGCAGGTTAGTGTTCTTGGCTAGCAGTTATTTCTGTAAGTGTTTGACACATGCCATTTCATTCTTTCCTCATTTGTATTGTTTCTTCAGAGAATTCTGATGTTAGACTCATTGGGATAGCTTTATATTGTATCTACTTCTTCCCCTTTGCAAACTTCAGTATTCTTTCTTTCTCTTGAAATTTTGTAAATTTAATATCATATGTTTTGCTGACAATCTCATTTAATCAAGGTGTGATGAGGTTCTTTTAACTTCCTCTACTTATAAATGCATTCACTTCTAGGTTTGATGAATTTCCCTTTATTATTTCATTAAATATATTTTCCATTCTTTTCTCTCTTTCTTCTATTCTGGTATCTGTATTATTCTTATGTTGCCCTTTCTCATGGTGTCAGATAGTTCTCAGAGTTCTTCTTCACCTTTTTTTTAGATTTATTTATTTATTTGTTTGTTTGTTTGTTTATTTATTTATATAAGCACTGGGTACAGTCAGAAGTGCGGGAGGGTAAGAGAATTCACCCAAGCCAGATCGGGGAGCAGAACAGGCAGACTGATGAAATACTTTGCTGAGGAGAGCAGCAGGTGCAGCAGGAGAGGTCTGTCGTGCCATGCAGGACCGTTGTTGGCAGCCAGGGATTGAACCAGTGCTGCAGAGGCTGTGGGCAGCTTTGCAGCCCAGGGCTCAACCACTGCGCCACCAGGGGCGACCTATTCTTCACTTTTTAAATTTTATTTGTCCCTTTTCTTCTCTACCCAGGTCATTTGTACATCTGTGTCTTCAATTATTCTTTGTCGTTTTTGCATTTCTTGTATTCTACTTCTGCAACTTTCTCCTGAGTTTTTTAGTCTCTGTATTTCTCCTTTCAATTCCTGAATCTCCATTTTTTAAAATCTTATTCAGAGCTAATTTTCTGTCTTCAGTTCACTGAAATTGTTTCTAAGAACATTTTTGTTTCTAAGGACATCTTTCCATTTTTTTTCATCATTACAACTCTATAATCTGTATCTGATAGGGAACAAAGCTTCCAATTCTATGATTTGGGATTCTGGGAATTTGTTTTCTCTCTGTGTTTTACCATACAATTGGGACTTATGTTTCCATTTGTTGGGCATTTCCTTCTGTACATTATTAGGCCTGGAACCCAACTTGTGTGTGGGGTTTCCTCTGGGCATGGATCCTCTCCCTCACCAATCATGGTTGTCATTTATCAGGGCAAAACACTGACAGGGTCTCATGGGAGATTGTGAGGCCTTTTGAAACCCTGGCTCACTCTCTCATGCAGGCCATGTGATTCACCAGTTGGTGCAGGTATGGGTGGGATCTTGGAGGTAATCATAAGGCTTTTGTAGATCCAGGTGGGCACTAACAGTGTTCTGTAGAAGGTTATGAGGCCTCTGTACATCTGGGCAGGTGCTGGTGGGTCTGTGGATCACCAGAAAGTCTCTGCTGAACTGAGTTGGAGTTGATGGGGTCTCTGCTTTGGCATCCTCTCCAGCATGGGTCCAGACACTCACCATTCTATAAATGCACTGGTTGGGTCTTGCAGAAGTCACATGACCTCTGAGGGGTGGTGAGTGGTACTCGAAGCATCCTGTAGAAGGTTGGGGTGTCTGGATACTTTATTTCCCTCTACAGTGGGACTCCACGTTCTTACCAGCCCAGGTGGAGCCTGTGGGTTCACATTGAAACTCACATGATGGCTGCTGACCTATGTGGGAGCCAGCAGTGTCCTGCCTGTGGAATGTCACGTGGTATCCAGCCAATCTGGCTTGATTTCTAGAATTTTATCATTTTCTTAGAATTTTTTATTTGACTACCACTATAATTCTTAATATTAATAACTTAATGTAACAAAGACCTCTGTTATTTTCAAGTATGCTTAACTTGCATTCATATTTTGTTACTATGGATGACCTTTCTACAACTTGGGATCTCTACACCTGTGTTTGTATGGCCTCTCTATGCAGCAATATGTGTGAGGATTTTTATAAGGCACTCCTGTATGACTGCCTGAGGCAATGGACCACACCATGAGGCAGCCTGGGACACCTACATAGCCGTTGACTGGTTATGTGGCCATGGTCTGAGGTGGTCTGGGAGTAGCACAGAAATTGTATCAAGTACCTGTACAGGAAGTCCTCCCTGTATATGTGGCCAGAATGTCCCCTCCAGTTCCCCATAAAGTTGATTATCCTTCATCTCCCTGGACCCTGTTCCTCCTGCCATTATCACATAATCAATCATGCTCGTTTATTACTGCTAACAAATGGCAATAGGGCTGCTCACTGAGCAGCAGAATCTTGTCTTGCAAACCTGCTCCATAACTCTTACCTCAGGGTGTCCCTAGGGATGTGCTGGCACATTCCTGTCCCAACAACTATGAGTTATCTAATTTTTGCTAACTTCATGTGAAATATTCACATATACAAATTCACAAAGTACAATCCCAACATAGAATGAAGTCAAATGTAATACACTGGGCTACTGGTCCTACCATCTAAATCTATAGCTAGTTCAATGTGTGGACTCATTTTGGCAATACATTATCTATGTATTTTATATTTCTTGAGGTTCTGCTTATAATAGAAGCTATTAATTAATGATTGTCAAAGTTGATTAAAACATCGAAGTTATTTACACTCTATTTGAGTTTCAATTATTCCTCATAGATGTTATCTTCTACTCAATTACAAAGAAGATGCCTTTGAGTCTAATAATAGATTTCATTATATTCATGTGCACCTCCTAAGTGCACATGTAATCAAGCATATCTCTATCAATGTCAGATATATGTGGTTTTCTATGTCAGTGATTTAAAAAAAATTGTGTATTCCTGTTGAGGTTAATGTGTGAATGTCTTATGATTTAAAATATATAGATTTGGATACAATGATGGTTTTAAATTAAACTGTTTTATTTTCCTCTTATATTGAATGCTTTTCTTTGGATACATAGTCATTTATTCATTAAAGACATGGGCTCAGCTATAAAAATAGTCACTCTAGAAACATTGTAGATTTTATGTTGAAAATGAAAAATAAAAGTGTTTGCTGGACCACTCATTTTCTTTATTTTTAAATATTTATTTATTTATTTATTTATTTATTTATTTATTTATTTATTTATTTATTTATACAAGGACTGGGTATAGTCAGAAGCCCAGGAGGGTGAGAGAATTCACCAGAGCCAGAGGGGAGAGCAGAGAAGGCAGACTGACGAAGTACACTGCTGAGGGGAGAAGCTGATGCAACAGGAGAGGTCTGTGTGCCATGTGGGACCTTTACCCTGCGTCCGGGGATCGAACAGGTGCTGCAGAGGTTGCGGACAGCTTCGCAGACCAGCGCTCAACTGCTGCGCCACCAGGAGAGGCCCACCACTCATTTTCTTTAATGAATGATTTGTCTGGTGATGTCACAAGTAAAAAAGCAACTGTCACCTAAAATATTTGTGGCATTTTGTGATTATCTTTCTATACTGAAGGCATCTCTTTCTTGGACACTAACATTGTGTGAATTACTGTGGTTGCTTAGATATGCTTTGTTCCTTTGTTTAATGGCTGCTTTATAAAACATTCTTCTTTATTCTAGAACACACAAACCTTAAGCTAGACATCCCAAATCATGTCTTGAGCATCTAAATATGCTATATTCTCCATTAACATCTTTAATTCTCTTTCCAGCAGAATCTCAGGAGACAGCTAAGCACTCCTCAGGTAGATTTTCCTTAGACACACTTAAATTAATGAGCACTATCTTCTTTTGAAGTCTATAGTAAATCTATTTCTTATTAAAATGCCTCTTCTAACCTATTCTGGAATTTGGTATGTAATTGTGAAACCAAACTCAACATCAAATGAATTATGGCAAAACATTTTTTTTTATCACTTGCATTATGTCAGGACTCTGAGTGTAGATTTTGCATGTGTAATCAAAATTTAAAAGTGTATTTTCTTCCAGAATGCATGTTTTAGAAAGGGACTTTTTTTTTTAAATCCTCAATGATTTTCTCTTTACCTTAGTGATCAAATGATATGAACAGAAAAAAAATGCTTTAAAATAAGATATTTTTATGAAGTTATTAGTGAAGGGATAATCAGTGAATTAAACATTTTCATAACTCCTATTTTCCTTGTGTCTCCACATTGTTGTTAGCAATAGTATAGGAAATCCTGGAATATGAAATTTCCAGAATGTGAAATTTCCTTAGAGAATCTAAAAATTAAAGGAGTATAAGATCTATGGTATTATAACTTAATTTCTTGAGTGAGAGTTAAAGTGAGGTTAAAGAGTTACAAGCAAAACACAAAGAGAAAATATTGAAGTTAATATTTTGTTGGGAGATTAATAGTTTCCAAACCACTAGAATGAATCAACTATTTAAAACACAGAAAAATACCAAAATAATATTTTAAGAATATCAAATGAGATAACATAGTGAATTTGAAAGAAAAGACTGCTTTTTTGAATGAGCAAACTATGGACCACTAATTTTGTAGCTTAAGATGTTTTCCATTTGCAAATAACTAAAATTAATAAGATGTTCTTATATATGAAAATTATATGAAATGTAAATCAATTGATGACATGTGTTTATTACTTCTATATTCTCAGTTGTATTCTATTGATCTCTATCTGTATGTTTATACTATTACCACACTGTTTTCATAACTATAGTTTTATAGTAAGTTTTGAAATCAGTTGAATGAGTTCTCCAATTCCTTTTTTTTTTTTCATCTTTTTTTCAGTGTTTTGGTTTTCTATGATCCCTCGTGTTTCTCTATGATTGTTAGGATAGGTTTCTGGTGTAGATAATGGTGTCAGGTGGACAATAAGGCCAAATAGGGAAAGAGATATGTATTTTATTGGCACAACTTCAATACTCTCCATCACCTATAGTTAATTAGAACATGCATAAATTTTATACTCTGAACCTAGGATTTTATATACAACTTTCAAATATGTAATATACAAGAATTATTCTACTGTATCCAGAATACTTATATCATCCTGTTACTAATTCTTACCTAAAGAACCTGATGGAGTTTGAAGTTCTTTTCAGAACAAAATAGCACTTGGAAGATTATCCTTCACACACACTTTTGACACACACATTCTCTGTCTTCTCCCTGTATATCTCTAATTGGCACTGAGAGTTTTATATTCTCTGAATGGTTGATGTGAGAATGAAGAACTATTAAGAAATTGTTCTTATAGCTTGGTTTTAAAAGCATTATATCTTTTGTTTAAATACTAATCATGGAGGGCCTTGCTGGTGGTGCAGGCGGTTGAGCACTGCACTGTGAAGCTGTCTGCAGCCTCTGCAGTGCGGGTACCATCCCGGCTGGCCGGCGAGAATCCCACATGGTGCGGCAGACCTCTCCTGTCATGCCCGCTGCTCCCCTCAGCATTATATTTCATCAGCCTGCCTGTTCTGTTCCCCACTCTGTCTCCAGTGTATCCTCTCACCCTCCTGCACATCTGGCCTGTACCCCATTTCTTGTATAAAAATAAATAAATATTTAAAATAAATAAATAAATGCTAATCATGGATATGATTCACAACATTCTTTTCTTTGAAAAATTTTGTTCAGTTTTCTTTCAGAGTTAAGATAATGCCCTAGGCTGTGAATGAGTTTGTTTTGATAATGCAATTAATGAACATTCTCCACACATTGGCTATGTTTTTCAGTTGTTCTCCTTTAATAGAAGGCTAAAGCATGCTAAAGCATGTTAAAGTCTGTTAGTTTCCTATAAACTAGACATTATGGGAAGGTTAAAATGGTTGAATATAACAATGCTTAATTAATTTTGACATTTTAGACATTATAGGAAGGTTAAAATGGTTGAATATAACAATGATTGATAAATTTTGACCATTTCTATGTAAAGGATATTCCAAGTATGATAATTATGGAGAATAATTTATTTGCTATCAATATTTTTATGTTGAATTATAATATTTTAGCCTATTGAAAATTAAATTATAAATCATTTTAAAAGAAACATTAGAATAAAACTCCTTATCTTGAGGAAACACTGAATGAAAAGAATGGAAAATTGTTATTTTTTTCAATTCTATTACTTTTGTTAAAGTGAGGTAATGTCACACAATAGTGTATGTGTTTCATAGGTATATGTTAACAACACTTCAAATGTTTCTCAAGCCACATCCCAATTGAAGCACCCATTGTCCTTTACCAGTCAGAGGGACTCTTCCCACATTTTGCTCACTATCAGCCATCTTCTTCCTAGTGGGTGACTCAGTTCTGAATTCAGATTTCTGTGAATTGTTCTGACTTGGTTTTGTCTGTTCCTTTGTTGAGTTTCTTTATATTAGACATATGAGGGAAATTATGTGTTGTTTTCCTTATTTTCCTTCTTATTCCACTTATTATAATCTCCAACTTAATAAATGTTGTAGCAAATAGCAAATAGCCTAGACATGAAATTTTCATCCCCCTGGATGTCTTCAACACATGGTTGTTGTCTCTTCTATAACTTTTTAATAGGGAATTTTATTATATTTTTCAATGAAGGGGAAAGTTTGGTAAAGTAATAATGGCTGAGAACAACTCTAAATTATCCAGTCCTCACTGGGTAATAAATCACTCCTTACTAGAAGTGTGTGTGTGTGCATGTGTGTGTGTGTGTATAGTGATATTGTCTGTAACTAACAGCTATTTTCCATACATATCCATATGTGAGCTTTACACTCTGTATCCAATGGAGAATCTGTTTGAATTTATTTTGAATATATATTTAATCATCAGTAAATGATCAAGTCAAAATTAGAATAAAAGGAAAGTAATGGAGGTAACTTGAGTCTGATCTTAATCATGCTTGCCATGGGAAATGTGATAATAAAATTTTAGGAGATGGAATCATACCTAATAAGCACATGTGCATAAGTTTCCAAATTTCATTAGCAAAGAACCCTTAGCAAGATTTGTCCTTTGTATGTGGTGCACTACTTGACTATTTAAAACAATTTTGAGGTAGGGCACAAAAATATTTTTATTTATAATTTTCTAGGAATCTAAAATACAATTACCAAGTAGTAAGAAACAGATCAGTTTTAGAGGGTTGTGCCTTATTATCATTTTATTAAACAAAAGGAGCCTTCTGTGGCTATTAAGTGGCTTCTGTATTATTCATGCATATTGATTCTTTATCTACAGTATGTTAGAGTATTTCTGTAAACTTCAGGTGGTTGTTTCAAATCAATTTTCAAGAAAACTATGTTATTTGTAGGATTTGCACATAACTCAGACTAATTTAGGATAATTTATATATCTTATTATTGATAATTTTTCATCCATGGATGTTGCATAGGTTTTCATTTTGAAATGATATATTTTATGGCTTTAATTAAAGTTTTATTACTTTCTCAATTAATATCACATGTGTATGAATGTGTCCTAGATGTCTGAAAATTTATATTGTTAGTCTTAAATAGGATTTTGAAATTATTCTTGCTACATTAATGTTATAGTATATGTAATACTATAGAATTTAGTATAAGAATGATAATTTATAGTTTTAACTTTTTCATTTTGGGTTTATTCAGGTATTTTATTGCTAAATAACAAAAATCAATATATTTTTTCTTTCATCTGTTAAATAAAAAACGTTAATCTTGCCATTTGTGACAACATGGATGGAACTGCAGGGGTTATACTATGTGGAATTAGTCAGGAGAAAGACAAATGGCAGATGATTTCACTCTATGTGAAATATAAAGAAACAGAACAAAGGAACAGACAAAATAAACCTTAGAAATATGACTTCAGGGGCCTCCCCTGTGGCGTAGCGGTTGAACACTGGGTTGCAAAGCTGCCTGCAGCCTCTGCAGTGCCAGCTCAATTCCCTGCTGCCAGGAGAGGGTCCCACATGGCCCAGACTTCTGCTGCCCGCTGCTCCCCTCAGCAGTGTATTTCGTCAGTCTGCCTGTTTTGTTCCCCGCTCTGGCTCTGGTGAATTCTCTCACCCTCCCGCGCTTCTGACTATACCCAGTGCTTGTATAAACAAATAAATAAATCTTAAAAAAAAAAAAAAAGTATGACTTCAGAATTGAGGCTACTTAATGGGAAAGTGGGATTGATGATGTAATGTTTAAAAGGGGACTCATTGGTGTATAATGGAGGATTGTTGGTGCTTTGGTCCTGAAAAAGTTTTGGCATTGTACATTTAAAAAGCTGTGAACCTATAACCTTAAGTTATATATAGATAATTGAAAATCTATACCACACCCATGGATGAAAAACTGAGATAAAACAGGGCCTCCCTGGTGGCGCAGCGGTTGAGCACTGGGTTGCGAAGCTGCCTGCAGCCTCTGCAGCACCGGTTCGATCCCCGGCCGCTGGGAGAGGGTCCCACATAGCATGCAGACCTTTCCTGCCTCCTCATACTCCCCTCAGCAGTGTACTTCGTTCCTTCTGCCTGTTCTGCTCCCTGCTCTGGCTCTGTGAATTCTCTCACCCTCCTGCGCTTCTGACTGTACCCAGTGCTTATATAAATAAATAAATAAAACTTAAAAAAAAAAAAAAAAAGAACTTAATGACCAACCCAAGTCTGGGGGGGTTTACAACTTAAAAAAAAAATTGAAATAAAACAATTTTATCTCAAAAAATTGTTACAAAAAGTGAATACATTTCCAGTTATAAATTAGGTACATGTTGGGAATGTGGTGTATGGTGTTCTTATTATGGTTAATACTACTTTATTGTATATTTGAAAGTTGCTAATAGAGTAAAATGTTATCACAAGTAGATAAGGACTGGGAAAGGAGGAGAGCATGGGTGAATGTGGTGGAGGAGTATGGGGGTATGGGGATGTTAAGAAAAATTATCAATTTATAAAATATTTGTAACTGTGTGGTGATATATGTTAAGTAGCCCTTTAATGGTGATAATCTTCTAATATATACATATATGTGGGATATATACATATGTTTAAATAAGTATTATTCATAATAACTAAAAGGTGGATGTTTATCAATTGATGACTGAGTAAAAAAAAATGTGGTATACATTGTAGTAATCAGGAAAAGGAGCATTTTCAGTCATCATAAGGAATAAAGTATTGACATGCTACAAGGAAGAAACATGAAATGCTAAGGGAAATAACAAAAAAAACAAAACATAGTATGTACTTCTTTTATATGCTATATCCAGAATTTGCAAATCCATATGGAAATCAGGGAATGGGCAGAAGAGGAAATGAGGAATGCTTACATAATTGGTACAGTGCAATTTTTTGGAGTAATGAAAAAATTTAAAAGTAGAGAGAATTGGTAGTTTCCCAACTTTGTGAACATACTAAATACCACCAAACTGTACACATGTGTGTTTTATGAACTTCATTTGAACACAAAATTAGTTAGTGAAAATAATAAGATTTAATTTTAAAAGTATGTTAAGACAAATTAAATTAAAATGAATATGATTTTTTAAAGATTTATTTATTTATGCATACAACAGCTGGGGTACAGACCAGAGGTGTGGGGGGTGAGAGGATTCATCAGAGACAGAGTGGGGAAGCGAACAGACATATCCACTGAAATATACTTCTGAGGGGAGCAGTGGGAGAGACAGGAGAGGTCTGCTGCACCATGTGTGTAGCTCCCTGGCCGGGGATAGAACTTGTGCTGTAGTGGCCGTGGATAGCTTCACAGGTTGCGTCTCAACAATTTGCACCACCAGGGAGGCCCAAAATGAATATAATTATTCAAGCAAATTTAAATGAAAAAGTAAGAAGCATTTGTGATAAAATCAGATGAAGCAGAATTTGAGGAAAGTGTAAATAAAATGACTAAGAATGATAAAATAAACATCATATTTTTGAATTATTTTTACTCAAATAGCTATAATCAGAATAAATAACCAGTCACAAAGAGAATAACAATAAGCACACAAATAAGAATAGTTGAAAATATTATGTACATAAATCTAATATGTAAAACAACTTGAAAATATAAACAATGAATTTACTCAACTCTAACTTGCTAATATTCAGTTACTAAGGAATAAAAATAAAGGTAAAATGACATGAGAGAATGTTCAGTTTCAGATTAATTGGTGAACTAATTTCAAATCTGATGTTTTATTTAAATTCCATTTTAGATGAATACCAAAATCTCTAAGATTCCTGACATTGAAAATAAACCTACCAGCAAATCTTACAAATAAATATAGAGCAAAAAAATGCATCATATAAATATATAGTTTGTAATTTATATACAGATTATTACATTTATTCTAGTAATAGTATTAATGCATACATTATATTGTCTCTATAAATAACATAAACTCTATAAATTATAATAAAATACAGGCAATAAGTTTAGTTACCCTAAACATACTAGAAGAATTTTCATTTATGTCTGAAATCTTATATCTCCAAGGTGAGCTTGTGAAATTCAAGACATTTCAAAAAAAGGAAGTTCAATTTTAAGATTATTTTTGTTATTAATAAATAATATTTCATTAACAATATTGATCTTATTTTTATTGTTTTAATTGAGGTCTGTAAAATTAACCATTTGTTGTGGTTGGTCATTATATAATAAATTCATACATTCTATGATATTTATAATTTAATTACTGTAATTGATATTCAATGGTGTCACTGAGGTCTAAAGTTGTATCTGTTACCTTATAGTGATTGAATACTATAATTATATTTTCAAATTACTAAATTTTCTCATTATAAAATATTATTCCATTATAATATAATGGAATATTGACCTAGGATAAATAATGAATTTAGATGTCTCTGTGACTACATCTTATATTTTACTATTTAATTGTTAATTTTACTATTTAGTAATGGACATGTTTTTTTTTTTTCTCAATTTGTTAGTATACTGCAGAAGAGTTTGTAAAATAACTTTACATAATATTCCAAATTGATTTTTTGCTTTCTTGAACTTTATGGAAATTGCAACATTGTATGTGATTTATTTTAATATGCTGTCTTTCATTTCTTTATCTTTTTAATTTATATATATATACATATATATATATATATAACATCATTGTTCATTTTTAAACAACATTTGCTTTGTTTTTCCCCCCCTCAGGTGTAGTCCCCATAGAATTTCCATTACCAATTCACCTATGCACCATCACCACAGTCCCCTGTGCTCCTCCCTCCCTCCCTCTAAACAAACTCAAATATTTCAATTGCTTTATATAATAAAGGTTTTCATTTTGCTCTCCAGTATGTCAATATGATTTTCTATGTTCAGCAGCAAGTCTTCTTTTCCAGATGGTATATCAGGAGTATTCATTTGCCACATGCATTTACCATTTAACCCCCCTCCCTTTAACTGAAAACATCATTTCATGCTTTAAAAAAAAAAAAAAAAAGATTTATTTATTTATTTATACAAGCACTGGGTAAGATGAGGGAATTCATCAGAGCCAGAACGGGGAACAGAACAGGCAGACTGACGAAATACACTGCTGAGGGGAGCAGTGGGCAGCAGGAGAGGTCTGTTACGCCATGTGGAACACTTGCTAGCAGCCCAGCGCTCAAAAGCTGTGCCACCAGGGGAGGCCTATTTCATGTTTTTTATAATGAAGGTTTATATAAAGTTTCACTTCCACTCTCATTCTTTTTTTTTTTTTTTTTTAAGATGTATTTATTTTTATACAAGAGCTGGGGTACAGGCTAGAGGTGCAGGAGGTCGGGGGCTGGGGGTTGGTGCGTGTGTGTGTGAGAAATAGAGAATTCACCAAAGACAGAGCCTGGAGTAGAATGACCAAAATACACTGCTGAGGGGAGCAGAGGGTGAGACAGAAGAGGTCTGCCACCCCATGTGGGCATCTCCCCATGGGGCGGGAATTGAAACCGCATTGCAGAGGCTGTGGACAGCTTCACAGCGCTGTGCTCAACTAGCTACGCCACTGGGGAGGCCCGCACACTCATTCTTTTCAAGAGAACTAGTTATCTATCTAATTCGATCCACATTTGATGGAGCTGAGGATGAGGTAGAACAGGAAGAGGTAGTTAATGGATAGATAGCATAATCTCAGCAGCTACCCTTTATTTAAAATATGGAATACAAATAACTTAACAATTATTGCTAAAAAAATGATTGCCTATCTTTTTTGTTTTAAAGATTTATTTATTTATACATATAAGAGCTGGGGTACAGGCCAGAGGTGTGGGGTGTGAGAGGACTCACCAGAAACAGAATGGGGAACAGAACAGACAGACCGACTGAAACACAGAATGACTGCTCTCCTCAGGGGAGAGCGGGAACAGCGGTCAAGACAGGAGAGGTCTTCTTCGCCATGTGGGTTGCTCCCTAGCTGGCTGGGGATTGAACTAGTGCTGCAGAGGCTGCGATTGCTTCATAGTGTGGTGCTTAACCCCTTGTGCCACCAGGGAGGCCCGATTGTCAATCATTGTTGAGATAATTTAGCATCAGACTCATTACCACTTTCCAATAGATCATAACACAATGCTAATTGAATACCATATTTATAATCCCAATTTATCTGGGTTTTTTTTTCTGTATTGATATTTTATGAGGTTTTCACTGCCTGAGCATGGACAAAACTATTAATACATAATATTTTAAGCTAACATTAAATTTAGTTGATCTCGCTAGAAATAACATATTTTATTAACAATACATTTTTATGTTATCCATTTTATATGAACTGAATGCTAAACTACCATCAGTTTTTATAAATTTTCATTAGACTCAGATTCAAAAAGTATTAAGAATTTTTATGTTAAAAAAGTCATTGCATGTTTCTCATAAAAAAGTTTTGAAACAGGGCTTTCTGGTGTCGTAGGTAGTTGAGGGCCACATTGTGAAGCTGTCCACAGCCTCTAAAGCACGGGTTCAACCCTTGCTGGCCAGCGAGAATACAACATGGTAGAGCAGACCCCTCCTGTCTCGCCTGCTGCTCCCCTCAGCAGTGTATTTCATCAGTCTGACTGTTGTGTTCCCCGCTCTGTCTCTGGTGAATCCTCTCACCCTCCAAGTCATCTGACCTGTCTCCCGGTTCTTGTATCTCACCCTCCAAGTCATCTGACCTGTCTCCCGGTTCTTATATAAATAAATCTGTAAAAAACAGAAATAGTTCTTAAACAGTAAAATCTCTTTGTATAATTTCAAAATTGTTTTCTCTGTTATAATAGAGTAGGAAAATGGGCTTTTTATATTTGCATATATATGAACTAAATAATTTCAAGCAGTTCTATGTCTCTGTGGAGAAGACAGAGGTGAGACAGATGCGTTTAGACTGATAAATTTACTTTTGTGAATTTAAGCCCCATGACTGATATTTACTCAAAATTGTGGTCTTCAAACATGTGACACAACAACTAGACAGATCTAATAACAATAGGTGGTCTTAAAAATGTATAGTTATGTGAGATATTTGCTATAAACTATATACTGTTTTTAATCATAAACGACAAATTTGCCTTGGGTATAATAAGACTTCAGTGGTGATCCATTTAAGATCTTACTTTTAAATTACTGCTTACACCTGGTTGTTAAAGCAATTACTTGAATAAAATGAGATATGCAAATTGAAAATAAACAGTATGGCAGATTTGTTAATAGTAATGCCAATATGGCCTTAGATAAGCAATTATTGGTATTTAGCCTATTGAATGTGATATAACTTAAAAAAACATTTATAAGAAGGGGAGAAAGAAATGAAATGGCAAATTAATGAGACATTGAAGTGTCTACTATGTTTTCACACATTTTCCAACTTTAGAGAGAAACTAAGATACTATAATATTTTTCTTAACCTAAAGTATTTGGAAAAGACTGAGGAATTGTCAAGAGTCTAATTCAATATTGACAGATAGAAAAGTATAGAGAAATGAAGAAAAGCTGTAGAAATCATCATAAAGATGAAAAAGATAAGTGGTTAAAATTTCAAAGAAAAAAAAAATCAAAGACAAAGACTTCCTTAGAGGCCTAGGAGTTAATTCTCTCCTCTATGGCCTGAGTATGATCCCCAGGCAGGGAGCTACCCACAAGGCACAGCAGATCTCTCCTGTCTAGCCCGCTGTTTCCCTCAGCAGTGTATTTCAGTGTGCCTGTTCTGTTCCCCACTCTGTCTCTGGTGAATCCCCTCAATCCCCCACCCCTGTCTTACACCCCAGTTCTTCTACACAAAAATAAATAAACAGTTTCAGAGAAAAAAGGAATCCTATGGATTTCACCTCACCGGACATATAGATGAAAGGATCATCATGGAATGTTGCCAGATTACTTTCATTCTGAATAACTACATAGGGAGGATTCTGATCTGGAGGGAGCAAATAGCAATAAAGTTTCAATCTATCAAAAAATTACCTATTTTATTTATTTAGTTTTAAAGATTTATTTATTTATACATACAAGAGCTGGGGTACAGGCCAGAGATGTGGGGGGGCGGGTGAGAGGATTCACCAAAGAGAGAGCAGGGAACAGAACAGGCACACTGAAATACACTGCTGAAGTCTGTACCCCGGCTCTTGTATGCATAAATAAATAAATCTTTAAAAAAATAAATCACACTGAGAACTTTCATATATTACTATATACTTTTCTAAATTGTTTTCCTTTGAAAATAATAGTCAAT
>NW_023604972.1:74396827-74426112 GCF_014898055.3 Talpa occidentalis
CAGTGTTATGCTTCTCAAAATCCCAATGGCATATTTTATAGAAATTGAAAAGATAGTCCAGATGGAACTAGAAAGATGACAAATTGTCACAGCAATATTGAGATAAATTAATAAATTGTAGGCATCATACCCCCTGACTTCAAATCATACTACAAAGTTATGGTAATCAAAACAACGGGTATAAAAACAGGTACACAGACCAACTGACCAGACTACTGAGCCCAGAAATGAATTCCTACATTTATGGTCAGTTGATCTTTGATGAATATGTCAAGAACCACAGAGGGAAAGGATAGTATTCTCAGAACACAGTATTGAGAAAATATGCTTTTCTTTTCTTTTTCATTATATGTGCTTTATGTCCAATGTAAATCTTCTAAGGAAATGATACTATTTTAGTTGATTCTTTGTTACAATCCTATTTGCTTCACTAGATAATAAGCATGATTCTAATATTCAGAGTAATTGAATCAAAATTCCTCGTTTTCCCTTCTCACTGCGTGACCTCGGAGAAAATAATTTCAATATTTTGAGAATAATAAACCTTTTATATGACAACTATTATAACAATTATTATATTTTCAGACTGGCAGAAAATGTTCACCTATGAGTAATTTCATAAGTCAATGTTACCAAGAATAATCTTCAAATTTGAATTTTTTAACTCCTTTCTGACACGCAATATTCCTTTATTTTATACTAAATTCTGATAAACAAACTTCCTTAAGATAAAATTACTTTTCTCAGTACTTCCTGTTTTATGTATTACCAAGAATGTTTCTTTACTAATTCAATTAAATGATCTTTATTGTGTTTCTACTGTGTGCAATGCAATGTAGGATATTTGGGATACTATGATGGATTAGAAGATAAGCACAAAATTAAGCCAAAACACAATCCACTATCATGGTTCATTTCTGTCTCTTATCTCTACACACTTTCCTCAATAACAAAAAAATCCACTCTGTAGCCAAAAGTTTTGTCAATCCTTGACTGGCTCAATTGTTTTCAGGATAAATACTAAGTTTCTAGGAATGACTTTATATTGCTCTTGAGATCACATCCCATTTCTGTCTCCAAATCAATTACCTAATATTTTACTTCACAATGTTTACACTAAAATGCTGAATGCTTGTAATTTTATTTTATTTTAAAGATTTATTTTTATTTATTTATTTTATTTATTTATACAAGCATGGGTACAGTCAGAAGCGCAGGAGGGTGAGAGAATTCACCAGAGCCAGAGCGGGGAGCAGAGCAGGCAGAAGAACCGAAGTACACTGCTGAGGGGAGCAGCGGGCGGCAGGAGATGTCTGCGCTCCATGTGGGACCCTCCTCAGGTGGCCGGGGAGCAGCCGGGGATCGAACTGGTGCCGCAGAGGCTGCGGGCAGCTCCACAACACAGCGCTCAACCACTGCGCCACCGGGGAGGCCCATGCTTATAATTTTATATTCACTTTTATCTATTTTATACCTTTTTACTGATATCCCTCTCCCCAAGAAATTCACATTCTAACTTTTCTTTAAGTTACTACTTGCAGGGTAAATAATTATCAGGCTTGTCTGCCCTCCCACCATTAGGATTGATGATGGATCCCTGCCATCCTGAAGGCATGACTGATAGTGGGCACCTGGAGTGGGTTGTGGGCATACATACGTGGGATACATCTGGGCTGGGACTGGGCTTATAAGGACGGCATCACAGGGATACCAGTAAAGTGAAAGAGACTAGGAAGAGAACCAGCAGAGAAGCAGAGGCCAGGAGAGAATGCCAGAGAGCCCAGAAAGAGTGAAGACTCTCTGGGGGCTGGGAGGCCTTCTGCCTCCCGACCCACCCCCCACACCCCTGCCTAACATGTACCTGGTATAATCACCCAAAACCCTGAAAAAGCCACCATGGGCTCCAGGACTCTCTCCTTTACCCTGTCTGCTTGGATCATAGAGATCCTGCCCTGTGTCTTCCTGCTGCTAAACTACTACTATTACCATTATTGTTATTTTATTATCATGCAGTTATTATCATCCTCTCCTTAGGTTAGTAGACTTCTGTTCCAGACATCCTTGTCAATCCCACATTCAGACAATATTTCCCCCCTGTGCTCTTTATAGCACTGTCACATATATCTATTAGAATGAAAAATTACATAGAAATTATTCATCGATGTTCCTGGCTACTGTTGTATACTAAATCTCTTTGCAAACCAATACCATTCCTTCCTCTTCCTCTTCCCCTTCTTCTTCTTCCCCTGTACTAAAGTTCAATTTTTCACAAACTGTTTATAGAGAGAAAGATAGTACACATTTTAGGCTTTGTGAGTCACACAATTTCTATCATAACTACTCAGCTTTGGTTTTGGAGTATCAAAGCAATTGCACATGATCATAAGTAAATGAGTGAGCATGGTTATGTTGTAATAAAACTTACTATAATAAGCTTGCTGGCTTTAGATCGCTGATTCTTATTGTAGTATGGCACTTATAACATAATACCAACAAGCACCCAATATGTGAAGGAATGAATGAAACTCTAATTTATTCCGGTGTTTGAGCTGTAAGTTGGTAAAATATTTGGTATTCTGCTCCCTCTGCAATGGCCCTGTACTTCAACTTCCTACTCCCCTAGTGATTGCTGCCTTGTCCTAGGGTCCTGAAGATGTATATGAGCCACTTTTTCTTGTTAACAACCTTTCCTTATATCTACCTTATGAGTGAATTTTCTCTTTCATTACCCGGTTTTTCTATTGATCTTTTGCTATACACTGTCTCATTGCTCTCTTTTACCAACATTTTACATCACCAATCTTTTAGCAAAGCCGACAAATCTTCTCTGTACAAGGTGCTATGAAGCAGAGATGAATCACACCTGGATGCTCTCCCCCTAGTCTAGGTGTGTCAGGTAGAATGACAATCAAGTGTGAGGAAAGAAAAACTTATTCTATAGACTGGATTAATCAAGGAGTTCTTTTATTTTTTTTAATGTCAATAACAGCACAGTTTAGATTTGTAGCAGCGTAATAATGCTTTTATTGACTCATATTCGTCCTGCTGTCTATTGCAGTCTTCTTAGATAAGGACTTTGGCCTAATGTTTACAATTTAGAGGCTGAATACCCCATGCTATATCCTCTTCCCAAACAAGAGAAAGGAAGAAGCAAACTTGAGCACTAGATTATTTCCACATTTATCATGGTCTGTATTACATAAACTTCCTCACTGAAAGGCCGAATGGGAAATAGTGGTAACATCATTCCAACGTTTACGATAGATGACATCCAGATTTAGGATTGAATGGATAGTGAGTGAATTTCCCTGAAGTATGTACCACATAAAGCCAACTCTATATATTGTTCTTCAAAGTTGTGTATTTTGCTCACATGTAGATCTCAAATCTCTAGGTTTGATAAATTAATTTGCAGAATTAAAAAATATTGTGAAATCAAATGCTAAATTAAGACTACTATTGCAAAAATTATAATTTTGTTTATTTAGGTCTCAAACTCCCTTAATATTTTGGTAGTACAACTTCTTGACATTAAAACATTTTTTTTCCTGTTCTATATAAATATTAGTACATTTTGGCTATAAAACTGTACATCAAGAAAATGTATAATATATGCTCTAATGTTTGATAGTTGAAGAGCAATTTATATTTTCAAAGTACTTTGAAATCACATATCCATTAATTTTATTTGAATATTCTATTGACCCACTTTTGCTTTCATTATGAATAAGAGGCTTTTTGTAGAGAATTACAGTAGTTGGATGTTATAGCTAAGGAGATGAAATATTTCACATTCATTTTTTTCCATAATGAAATCTCCATGCTTTCTAAAAATGAAAATCTAAAGAAAATAATTTGGCAGTAATTCCACATTTCATAGACATATTGCATTAGGACGATCATGAAAAAATTGACCTCTCTGTAGTAATAATTATTATTAGTTATCAATACATAAAAATAATTGGAATACACTGACAAAATAAATGCCATCACATAATCCTCTATTGATAAACAGCATGTAGGAAAAGTTAGAAGTTAAAGGATAAAAGGAAATTATATTCTCTTTTTGAACTCAGACCATGTTTTCCTATGATTCTGTACAGCTATTATAAAATTTCTGCTTCAGTGTTTTTTTTCAATTTTTGCTTTTTAGGGATGTATATATAAATATATTAATATATCTATAATAATATAACTATAAATTACAATATATTAGACACCATCTACGTCTCTTTCAGTCTAACACAATATTCATATTTCCCTTCATTAACAAGAAGGAAATATAGAAAAGCTAAATAATATTACTTTATTTTCAAGAAGGTAATAAATGATGCTTGAACTTTGCTATCAAAGTCTTAATCAGAATTTATAAGAAATCCATTTAACTAATAAAAATTAAAATAGGGCCTCCCCTGGTGGTGCAGTGGGTTGAGCACCATGCTGTGAAGCTGTCCACAGCCTCTGCAGTGCTGGTTGGATCCCGGCCACCCAACGAGGGTCCCACATGGCGCGGCAGACCTCTCCTGTTGTGCCCGCTGCTCCCCTCAGCAGTGTATTTCATCAGTCTGCCTGTTCGGTTCCCTGCTCTGTCTCTGGTGAATCCTCTCACCCCACCCCCCGCCACCTCTGACTGTACCCTGGTGGTTCTTGTATAAATAAATAAAATAAATCTTTAAAAAAAATTAAAATACCTGTTAGAGACAAATTTTCTTATTGTTCCTAACAGAAACATAGATTATAGTCTATAGACTATGTGCTATAGTTTCCTCAGACTCGTAAACCTAAAAATAAAATGCAATTATTTATGATATATTTTGAGTCCCTATCCTTCAGTGGTCTGTATATATAGAGATAGATAGGTAGATGGATGGATGGATAGGTAGATAGACTGAGATAGTGCTGTTTCTGAACTTCTTTTCCATTGTCCTTTTCAAGGTTCCTTTTGTTATAGAGATAGTCTGTTATATCGCAAAATTGAGCTCTTGCCTAAATGAAAATCACTGCAAGTGAGGTCTAGATTATTATTTTAGGTTAATGCAATCAACTTTTATTTTAAAATGGAATGTGGGCTTCTCTGGTGGTGCAACCTATGAAGCTGTCTGCAGCCACTGCAGCACAAGTTTGATCCCCAGCCAGAGCTACACACATGGTGCAGCAGACCTCTCCTGATTCACCCACTTCCCTCTTCAGCAGTATATTTCTCAATCCACCTGTTCTGTTTGCCTCTCTGTCTCTGGAGAATCCTTTCACCACCAATCCCCACCTCTGGCCTGTATGCCATTGCTTGTATGCCTAATAAAATAAATCTTTAAAAAATAAAAAAATAAAAAATAAAAATGGAATAAATATTGAAATAAGACTTATTATGCTTAATAAAACCCTCCACTATTTTTCTTTTTTTATATTAATGTGATTTTATACTTAGAGAAAAGATGTACACATAGCAGAGTAATTCATGTATACATATTAGCTTCCCATCTGACAGTGTGATGCTAAACCATATTGCAATTTTCCAGATTAAGAAATGAACAATCATGCCATTCTATTATCTAAACCAAAAACTTAATTAATAAGTATCCCCTATATGCTTTACATTTTTTTTTGTTATTGTTTTCTCTTCCCATGGATTCCTATTGCACTTAGTTTCTATTTCAATCAAACACAATTTCTCAGTATTTCTTTTTCTTCTTAATGCCCTGAACACTTGTGATGAGTACAGGTCAACTGGTTTTTTTTTAGAATATTCCATACTTTGTGTTTATCTAATATTTTCTTTTTTCAGCTATAATTGATACGTAACTTTGTATCAGCTTAATGTATACAATTTGTTCATTTGATATATTTATATATTATGATATGACTATTTCTATAATGTTAGTTGACTCCCTTACTGTGTCACATAATTAACATTTTTTATGGCAAGAATATTTCTGATCTAGACTCTTATGGGCTATATAATAAAATATTGTTTATTATAGAACATTACTGTATGTTAGAGTTCCAGAACTCATTAATATTCTAACAGAGATTGCTAAATATTATGTGTATCTTGTATATGCTTAATATGTTAAAAAGGTATAGTGATAGAAATGGAGAATAGACTATATTAAAAAGGTGAAATGCTAGCAATGGAGAATAGAAAATTGGTTAGGATGCAGTTTAAGGGTGGGAGAAACAGTTATGTAATATTTTCTTATGATCACATGGAGATTGTGTTTTCTTTGTCAATATTTCTAGATTTTATGTGCCTTTCTCAGAACATCACTTCAAGGAGTATATGATGTTATCATATCTTATTATAGGTAATGTTAACCTTGATCCTTTAGGCAAATCCTCCCTGGCCAGGGATCAAGGTTAACATTACCTCTACTGTAAAGTTAATATTTCCCCCTTTTATCATTGTTAAGTGTGTTGGTGGAACAATCTTGCAAAATCTTATTTCATTTAAGTATCCATCATTTAAGTATCCATTCTTTTTTTTTTTTTTTGTTTATTCTGTTTTTTTCGTTAGAGTTCTTCACAGAGAAGATCTAGTCCATTCTTTGGTTCAAGAATGTGTTGGTATAGACATAAGGACTCTTATTTTATTCTGTGGATTATATTTCAGTACTGTTGTTATTTTTTTGCTTATAGTTTTCCAACTTTGGCCACTGAGAGCTCTTTCACATGGGTTCCTATGCCATTTTGATATGCTCCTATTTTTTATTTTTTGAGCACTTTCTGGTTTTCTGGTAACACAGCATGCTCCAGAATATCTTATACATCCCTTGCTCAAGCTTTGAAACAGTCATTTCTTCTAAATATGGCTTATTTTTATTGGGGAATGTTATTGAGGAAACCACATCTATATTTCAGGTGTTACTGATTTTAGGCCTTCTCAGCAAACAGAATTTAGGATTAAATGAATGTAGACTAACTTGGGCATACACACATATCTATGTTTATTTCTGAATCATCTATCTACATATCTATTTAACCACAAGATCACACTGATTCATTCATTAAATCATGGATGATACAACATCCATGACAGTTTCCTCTTTCATTGTTTGTCATTTCTTTCTTAAATAAGAAACTTGACTTTCATGATCTCAGATATGCTTATTTTTTTTGTACAACTATAACATATACTTAACAGAGTTTTGAAATTCTAATCCTTACTTCACTGAGAAACAAATATACACATCCTTAAACCACACTTAACCTGATATCAGTTAAGTGAAGATAGTAAACTTATAGCATTATTACTTCAAAAATAATCACAAAACATTTATTAAATATATAGGAAAATAAACTTTTCATTGTTGTTGCTTTTTTATTTATTTTCAAATCACACACTGTGTTTAGGGCTAATTGTGTTACCATGTGCTATACATTTTGATATAAGAGCAATTTTTCCCCTATAAATTTTCCAGTAGAGAATAAAACGAGCCTTAAGTATCTCACTGCATGACTCCTGTCTCTCTCTCTCTCTCTCTCTCTCTCTATATATATATATATATATATATATATATATATACACATACACACACACACACATATATATATATATATATATCAGTTGATATATACATACACACACACACACACACACACATATATATATATATATATATATATATATATATATATATCAGCTTAGTTACTGGCTACAAAGATATACCTGAAGAATTTAAGTAAACTATTACACTTCATGGAAAATTCTGGACAAATTGGATGCATCTTTAGACTCTCAAACACAAGAAAGTACATAAATGTACTTAAAAGAAGTACAAATTATAGATTTGTTATAATTGTACTACTCTCCCATATTCAATGATTTCTGCCAATAAACATTACACTGTAATGACTATCTTAGAAAGTGTATAAATAATCTATTACATTTGTACAGAATAAATTAAAATGCAAAGATTGGGCAATATTAAATTAAGAATGTAGTGATATATACATTTAAGTATTATATAGTAATGTTCAGATAGATGCTGACACATTTTATTTTTTGTTATCTTCTCTAGTGAAAAATCAATTTTTATATCAGTTTCTAAAAAAAGAATAATTGACACTTTTCTAGGAAATATAGATAAGTAAAGATCCCCATCCAGACAGTGTTTTAACCTTTATAAGACAATGGCTCGAAAATCTAGTTTCCAGTGTTATTTGCATTTGGTTGAATGTGGTTCTATCACAGACAAGATATATAACAATGTAAAGGATGTAGTGGGAGAAAGGGAGAAAGACATAGGTTCTTAATTATAAGTAAGTGAGATGGCAGGAATTAGTGATCAACTATAAATAAATATATGTGATGCATATTTAACATATGCAATATATATCATATATAAAATACTTATTCCATTTTATATTTGTCCTATTGTTTTTGCACTTATTCAATTTTATATCTGTCCTATTATTTTATCCTATTATTTTAAGTTAGTTTTATATCTTAAAAACAATAAAACGGAGGATAATGCACTAATCATTTAGTATTGACACAAAAAATCTACCTGAATATCTCAGTAACTGGAAAATAAATGATAAGAAACTCTGTCAGCTAATTTTTATTTTTGTCATATGTTGAAAAATAGAGAAATAATTATTTTATGTGTAAGAAAATATTATGAGTGCAATATCAATAGTATATTTGTATATTTGGCTATTGAAAATCTTGGAAGAACTTATTGTTCAGTCATTTTTCCAGAGAATTTTATACACACACCTATGTAATTATAATTCATATGTAATTATAATTATATATAATTGATTAATGTGATTATAATTATATATAATTGATTAATGTGTATTTACTTACATTTTTCAGGTTTATAAATCCAAATTGAAATCTTCCTAAAATATTATCTAAATAAAATTCTTTTTAAATGTATTTATTTCTAAATGAATTTTAAAGTTTTTTTAAATTAGTATTAAAGTAGTAGAGCCCAATCTCAACCACATCCCTTCTAATTTAGTTAAGTAAGCTATGCCTTTCTCCCACTACCTACTTTGTGGCACGTACTGTTCTTGGGAGGAGATGAGGGGAGCATCTGAGGCAATTCTGAGGAAAGCTGAGCTATCACAAAGTGTGCGTGGGGAATGTCACAAAGGAGAATGTCCTTGTTGGCTGCATTCAGTTAGGCAATAAACTGAATTTATCAAAGGTCATCATAAGAAAACTACCACCTTAAGCAGACAATGGTGGACAAAGGCTAGATAATCCTATCTAGGCTGTGAGGTGCACTGAGGTCTTCTGAAGACAAAGGGTTTGTGACAGAAGGGTTTGGCCAGAAATGACCAAACCAAGAGAAATATTATAGGTGGATTTGAAGAAGGTCTACATCAGGAGAAGCAGAAATCTGAAACCAGTAAAACAAAAATCTGAAAACTATTTTTTCTGAAGATGAAATTGGAAGAATATGTAAATTTCTGGATCAAGACCATATTTGTTCTTTTCTCTACATGTTAACTGTAATTCCTAACTTTATCCTGATCTACTTAAATATAAATTTAATTTTTAAGATAAATTTAAATTTGTACCTCATCTGCATTAATGCATTTTGTTTTTCTGTGTGTGTGTGTGTGTGTGTTTGTGCATGCGTGTACGTGCACACAGGTGAGCACACGGATGAGAGAGAGAAAGAGAGGAAAAGAGAGAGAGGAGGAAAAATTGATGCATTAAATATATGCTAAGGATTAGAGTAGAAAATGTGACTAACCAAATACTAAATCTGTTTGGAGATTATGATGTTTTTGTCATTGAATTTCTGATTTTTAATTAGGAGATTAAAATATATTTTCTGCTCTCTTCCTTCATTTTTATTTGCAGCCAAGTTCATGCCTAAGTCTTTGCCAATGTCATTTGCTAATGATTTAGACAATTCAGTAAAAAATCATTATAATATGATTTTATATAAAACTTCAACTTTTAAATGATTTTTTTCCTATTCATCTCTGTTATAAACTAAATATTTCCAAGACTGTAACATTTTGATCTGCCTTGCCTCATGATTTTGAAAAATCAATGACATATCAGCTTAGTAGTCACTGATCCATGAGGTAATTGCACCTACTAATATCTTCAGCATAAATTTTCTGAAATGGGCAAAGCCAATAACAGGAGGGTAAAGCAGATTGTTTCAATTTGTATCAAAATGGAGAAATAATCATCTCAGTCTATAGTTCTGCAGGAAAAATAATATTGCTTCAGAGGTGTGAAAGCTACTATTAAACTTGTTTTCTCCTATTAAAATTATAATTCTTTCAAACAATTGGCTTTATTGTGCAACAGATTATATGTACCTGAAAAACTTACTTGTAGGTTCCCTACCCAGTTCATTAAGGAAGCACACTGGATTTCAATATGTAGGAATGAGTACTTCATTCTGTTGTTAAATATGGTGGGAAATTATCTCCACTGCATTTGTTATGCTGCTTGGAGACATCTTAACTAACTAGATAAGAATGATTCTTTAGAAAAGAGATGTGGGCTTAAGTAAATACTAAACAAATTGAGTATTAACTCATAGGCAAAAAGTAAGATTGATGATCTGACAAAACATTAATTAAAAGAAGGAACATTGCCAGGATTTTCTTGTATAATTCAGTTCCACATAATTCAAAGGCAAAATTTAATTTACTGTTTCCTACTTGACAACAAAGAAAGAGTTTTATATGGATTTTTTAAACTGAATGCACACATGACATGGTGAAGCTCTATAATCGGAAACATAGTTGTTTAACCTCAGAGGGTTGCATTTAAATTTCAGAAATCCACTGAAACAATAGAATGTTTCTTTGAAAGAAAATGAGTTTGCACTTATTTCTGTAGGTTTCTAAGCACACACAAACATCAAATACCAATTTTGGTATTAATTAAAGGAAAAAAAAATCTAGAGCATTGGACAATTTTCACTTTGAACATTTGCCAGTTTGTAGACCCTAACATATGTTGAATATTTTACACACAAATGATTTATTGCAACATTCACCAATGATGGTTAACACTATTTTTCCAAGTTTGCTTGCTCAAGTATAAGCAGTTTTAAGATTAAATGTCATTATGTATTTTAATGCTTAACTAACTTAATCCTGAGAAGCACCTTTACACATATTTTATGTCACTGTCATTTCAAAAATGTGATTTCCAAATAAATTTCTTTTGGGTGCTTCATGAAATAGTTTGAAAATGTCAAATTTTGTTTAAAAACACAAAGAAGCAATTCCACTGCTAGGTATTTACCCAAAGGACACAGAAACAGTAATTCCAAAGGGCACCTGCACGCCTATGTTTATAGCAGCACTATTTACAATAGCTAAGCTATGGAAACAACCCAAGTGCCCAAAAATAGATGACTGGATCAAGAAGATGTGGTATATATACACAATGGAATATTACTCAGCAATCAAAAAAGATAAACACATGTGGTTTGCAGCAACATGCATGAAGCTAGAAGGGATCATGCTCAGCGAAATAAGTCAGAAAGAAAAAGAAAAATACCGAATAGTCTCAATCATAGCAATCTTATTTAGAAAACCTAAATAAGAGACCAGGAAAAAGACTAATCAATACAAAGTAAAAATCAGAATCAACAAGCAACTATAAACAAGAGACAAACTACGGGGGTTGGGGGGGAGAGAGGGGCTGGGAAAGGAAGGACTAGAGTCAAAATAAGGGCAGAGGTGCAATTGTATGGGGAATATAACCAAAATGAAAATGCATACATTGTGCAAAGATGAAAAAAGAAGTAAGGATTATATAAAATAAAATATTTAAATAAAAAATAAAATAAAATAAAAAAATAAAGAAAAACATGAAGAAAAAATATTTTTTCCAAATGTACAATTAACTGTCTAGCATTAGCATCAATACTCTTCAGAACTCTAAATATATAGAAAACACCTATTTGCAATTTTTGAATTCTTAATACTCACCCATTCTGAGATACTGATTATATTGGTTAAATATAGCAATGATTTTGATTCGAATGTCATTGCTGACTTGTGAACTTTCAGGTGTCTACGCTGAGAATATTGTTCTTTACGAAAGTTAGAATAGAAAAAAAAAGTTAAAAACTTATATGGGGGGCTTCCCCGGTGGTGCAGCGGTTGAGCGCTGGGTTGCGAAGCTGCCTGCAGCCTCGGCAGCGCCGGTTTGATCCCCAGTTGCTCCCAGGCCACCAGAGGAGGGTCCCACATGGTGCACACACCTCTCCTGCCGCCCGCTGCTCCCCTCAGCAGTGTACTTCGTCACTCTGCCTGCTCTGCTCCCGGCTCTGGCTCTGGTGAATTCTCTCACCCTCCCGCGCTTCTGACTGTACCCAGTGCTTGTATTAATTAATTAATTAATTAATTAATTAATCTTAAAAACAAAACAAAAAACTTATACGGGGCCTTCTTGGTGGCACAGGTGGATAAGATGCAGCAAGCAGTATGAAGCTATCCACAGCCACTGTAGCACAAGATTAATCCCAGGCCAGGGAAATAGGGAGGTGACCTACATAGCACAGCCAACCTCTCTTGTCTCACCTGATGTTCCCCTCAGCCTAGATTTGCCTGTTCTGCTCCCCACTCTGTCTCTGGTCAATCCTCTCACCCCCCCACATCTCTGGCCTACACCCCAGCTCTTCTATGCATGAATAAATAAATATTTAAAAATACATATGACTGTCAGAAATCAGAAATGAGTCATGAACTTAGGTATATTTACTTTATTAGAAAAGGAAATAAATGCCAGGAAGCAGGGGTAAGAGAGACGAGTGAAGCAAGAAATAATTAAATGTAATAAAAATGGGAGTAATCCGATAAATGCATAGACTATATCAAGCAGTTTCCAGGACAGAACAAGGTGTTTCCAGGCTCACTTAATTGTGGCAATAAAAAATCACTGAAGCTAGGTTCACTTTTTGCCTTTTCTGACAAAGGTACAAAGTAACTGGGTTTCGTTTGACTAGTGAAAATAAGTACGGATGTAAGTCTCTCATGAAAGTGAAGTGGTTAAGACAAACTTTCAAAAAGTAGGTGATACATCTACTAGTCCTAGAGTGTGACAGGAAAAAAATAAAACATTCATTTACAACTTTCGTCATCTAAACAGGGTAATGCTTGTCCTCACTCATGCTAACTCCTACCCTTTACTCCACTCCTCTACAAGCCTACCTTGCTGTTTTTTATTGCATAAACAGAAACAGGAAAGAACAACCATGATCACCATAGTTTCCAAAATCATTTTATAAATTATGCATATTTGTTTGGAAAGAGAATATTTAGGTGTCCTAATTGAACTTCTTTCCTCTTCTTTATGGAAATTGGCAATTAAAATATGTAGGGGACAAATAAAGTGAGAGTATTGCATTATTTTCTACTAAAATTTTAAATCCTCTTGATGTTCACCAAATTTTTTGTCCATAGTCACATTTTATAAGATATTATTGATGGCTAATTATATTTTTATCTAAGAAATGTCATCTGGTCATGCAAAGTTCTATCTAACAATTTCTAAGTTCAATGGATGAGAATAAAACACAAAGTAAGGGAAAACATTTATTTGGTCTTAGAAACTTAGAAAAGCACAAAATGAATTTAAAATATTAAATACCAATGTTATTAAGTGTTAAACTAACTACAATTCTTTATGTAGAAACATTGGGGGGCTTCCCCTGGTGGTGCAGGTGGTTGAGCACCGCACTGTGAAGCTGTCCGCAGCCTCTGCAGGGCTGGTTCAATCCCGGCCAGCTGCAAGGGTCCCACATGGTGCAGCAAACCTCTCCTGTCATGCCACTGCTCCCCTCAGCAGTGTATTTCATCAGTCTGCCTGTTCTGTTTCCCACTCTGTCTCTGGTGAATCTTCTCACCCTCCCTCGCATCTGGCCTATACCCCAGTCCTTGCATAAACAAACAAACAAACAAACAAACAAACAAATAAATAAATAAATCTTTGAAAAAAAAAAAAAAAAGAAACATTGGGAAAAAAGATGCCAAAGTTAGGGCAAGTCACTATTTAACCTCAGAAATAAACAATTTTCTGTAGCTTTATTGATGACATTCATTTGTACTTCTGGAGAGTCTTCAAGGAAAGATGGACCATAACTGCACTAATATGTATTTGAATACCTTAATTATGTAAGATAACTCAACAGGAACATGTTTATTTGAACTTTAGGAAAACTATAAATCAAAAAAATTGTCTACAATTAATTTCAAATATTATTTCAAAGATTACTTATTTTCCTGCTGTTGATTTCACTATAAGAATACTTCAAACTTCAAGTCATTCACTTGGTTCTAAAAAAAATTGAAAATATTAATAGGTCAAATTATAAAATTGTATTAAATAATTGCTGATATTATATAATTTTCCTTAACTGGGACATGTTTTGACAGGCCTCCAAACACAACTTTAGATATCTTACTTACTAGGTATTATGTGAAGATCAATGAAAAAATGGCAATGTGTACATTTTATTTAATTAAAGAATCCAAACGAAACTCCTGAAAGAAAAAAAATAAAGCAAATTATATTATTTCCTTGACTCTTCTCTCCAATTTGTTCAGTGTTTTAATTTTATCTTATTTTATTGAGGTAACATTGGATTAAATAACTTCATATCATTGACAGGTATAGGATCATACTTCAGATATAAGTTACTAACCACATCCAACATCAAGCTAACCACTAGCCTCCACCATAGTCCACAGAGGTCCATACCCAATTTTCTCTCCATCAACCCCCTAGCCAGTGTAAGTGGCTTCAATTCTGTAGCCATATTTCTAATGTACGATGTTGGTTTGTTTTTGTCTAACCCTTTGTTTTGATTTTCTATTCTCCACATATTAATGGAGTTATCCAGGATTTGTGCTTCTCTCTGACTTGTTTTACCTCCAGATCCTTCCTTGTAGCAAATGCTGAGAGTTAACTTGTTTTATATCTGAGTTGTATTCTATTGTGTATATATACTACTTTTTAATCTACTTTTCTATCTTTGGGCACTTAAGCTGTTCCCATCACTTTGTTATTGTAAATAGTGCTGAAATGAACATAAGAGTGCATTTATACCTTCAAATAAGTGTTTTTGCATTATTTGGGTAGATACTTAAGTGTAATTGCTGTGTCATTTGGTAGATCTATTTTTAATATTTTGAGATATCTCCATACATTTTTCTAGATGGGATGGACCCATCTACATTCACAGCAACAGTGCATGAAGGTTCTTTATTGAACTTCCTCACCAACAATTGTTTCTTTTAATCTTTATATATATATATATATATATATATATATATATATATAATGGCTATTCTCACAAGTGTGAGAATGATGTCTCATTGTATTTTACTTGTTTCCTAATAAGTGATATACTTAGCATTTTTTCATAAACCTGCTTTGGAAAGTTTCTTTGGATAACTAATGTTGAAAGTGTCTGCTTAGCAATTATGCTTTTATTTTTGCTTGTTTTTTTTTCAAATCTGTAGATTATTAAATATTAGACTTTTAAATATATTCTCCCATTTGGTAGGTCATCTTTTGTTTTAGTGATAGATTATTTTGCAGTGCAGAAGCTTATTAGCCTATTTGTTTATATCCATTTTTTCTCTTGTTGTTGCAAACAAATTCACAAAAGCATCCCCAAAATCAATGTCATGGATTATTTTTTACATTTTCTTCTATGTGTTTTCTGCCTTCAGTCTTATATCCAAGTCTTAAATCCATTTTAGTTAATTTTTGATAGTTTGTGAGATGGTAATTTAGTTTAACTCTTACATGTGTTGTTAAGTTTTTCCAATATTATTTATTGAAGAAATTTGCTTTCTCAAATAAAAAGTATATTAATTTTCAACTTTGTTGTAGATTAGCACAGCAGACAGTGGACAATTTTCTTGACTCTAAACTCACTTCCATTGTGTGTTTGTTTATATCCCATGCTCTTTTTTTATTTTTTAAGATTATATTATTTATTTGTTTGTGTTGTTTGTTTATTTATTATTTATTTATTTATTTATGCAAGCACTGGGTACAGTCAGAAGCGCGGGAGGGTGAGAGAATTCACCAGAGCCAGAGCTGGGAGCAGAAAAGGCAGACTGACGAAGTACACTGCTGAGGGTAGCAGCCGGCACAGCAGGAGAGATCTGCGTGCCATGTGGGACCCTTGTTGGTGGCCTGGAGCAAACCGGTGCTGCAGAAGCTGCAGGAGGCTTCGCAGCCCAGAGCTCAACCGCTGTGCCACCAGGGGAGGCCTTCCCACGCTCTTTGGATTACCTTAGTTTTATAGTATAGTTTGATAGTGTAATAGTTTTTTTTTTAAAGATTTATTTATTTATGCATACAAGATGTGGGGGTGTGAGGATTCACCAGAGACAGAATGGGGGACAGAATAGGCAGGCTGACCGAAGTACACTGCTGAGGGGAGCAGCGGGTGAGGTCTGCTTCGCCATGTGGGTTGCTCCCTGGCCTGCTGGGGATCGAACTTGTGCTGCAGAGGCTGTGAATTGCTTCATAGTGAGTGCTGAACCCCTTGCACCAGGGGAGGCCCTGATAGTATGATAATTCTGAGAGTGTGATACCATCATTCTTCCTCTTCATCATAATTGCTTTCCATTTCACGGTCCTTTGTGATTCCATATTAATTTCATAAATGTTTCTTGTTTCTTTGAAGAATATCTTTGTAATTTATCTCCTTTTTTTTTTAGTATAATGGTCATTTTATAATGTTAATTCTTCCAATCCATTCAATCCATGAGCAGTGAATAATATCTTTGCAATACTTCATATGATCCTACACTTCTTTTTACAATATCTTAGAATTTTCATTGTGCAGAACATGCATCTTCTGTGTTAATTTTCCTTCTTGGTATTTAATTGTTTTTGTTTTTGTTTTTTTAAGAGACTGGAACTTTAAAGATTTATTTATTTATTTATTTATACAAGCACTGGGTACAGTCAGAAGAGTGGGAGGGTGAGAGAATTCACCAGAGCCAGAGAGGGGAGCAGAGCAGGCAGAAGGACCGAAGTACACTGCTGAGGAGAGCAGCGGGCGGCAGGAGAGGTCTGCGCGCCATGTGGGACCTCCTCTGGTGGCCAGGGAGCAGCCGGGAGGAGCCGGGGATCGAACCGGCGCTGCAGAGGCTGCAGGCAGCAACCCAGCGCTCAACCGCTGCGCCACCGGGGAGGCCAGTATTTAATTGTTTTTGATGCAGTTGTAAATGGGATTGATTTCTTGATATCTCTCTCTTTTAATATATTGTTTACACATAAGAACAAAACTCATTTTTGTACACTCAGTTTGTAATCTACCTTTTTCCGAATGCATATTTCAATTTTTTTTTAAGTGAGGTTTAGACTGCCATCCTCCAAAAGTGGTAATTTTATGTCTTCTTTCCCATGGATTAATATGATCATATGACTTTTATGACTTTCATGTTTCCTTTTATTATTGTAATGAATTACATTGATTTATTTTAAACTGAAATTTTCAAATTTTCTCTGATAAAGAACAAAACAAAATAAAAACAATAAAGAAATTCAAGGAGATCCATGCTGTTACATTTTCAAGTTCAAAATGTGTATTTTCCACATGCTAAAGGAATAAACAAGAGTCCTTTATATAGCTTGATCTGGCAATATAATTTTTCAGAACTGGAGTGAATGAGATACTTTTAGGAGAGCTATACCATTCTCTAGTTTTGCCCTTGTATCACTAGCAAATGTCTCTTGTTTTAGTAATTCTTCCAGTCTTAATGTCTGCTTTGTATAATGTTAACTATAAATCAACAACTCTTCTTTGTTTAGTTTTATCATAGTAGACAATATCATTAAAATTGTGTTGACAAATACCTTAAAATTGATCTACATTAAAAGTTTAAGACCAATATTTGAAACTTAAAATGAAGCATTTTTTCAGGGATATCAAAGGCCTAAATTATTCGATGACTATATCACATTCATAAATTATCAGAATCCCTATTTTATTTTTATAGAGCCATGTTTTTGTTTTTTTTTTTTTTAAATAGAGGCATGTTTTATTTATTTATTTGTTTGTTTGTTTGTTTGTTTTTTTATACATGCACGGGTACAGTCAGAAGCGCGGGAGGGCGAGAGAATTCACCAGAGCCAGAGCGGGGAGCAGAGCAGGCAGAAGGACTGAAGCACACTGCTGAGGGAGCAGCGGGCGGCAGGAGAGGTCTGCGCGCCATACGGGACCCTCCTCTGGTGGCCGGGGAGCAGCCGGGATCGAACCGTGCCGCAGAGGCTGCGGGCAGCTTCGCAACCCAGCGCTCAACCACTGTGCCACCGGGGGGCTCTAGAGCCATGTTATTTATTTATTTATTTGTTTGTTTGTTTGTTTGTTTGTTTGTTTTGTTTATACATGCACTGGGTACAGTCAGAAGTGCAGGAGGGTGAGAGAATTCACCAGAGCCAGAGCGGGGAGCAGAGCAGGCAGAAGACCAAAGTACACTCTGAGGGGAGCAGCAGGCAGCAGGAGAGTTCTGTGCGCATGTGGGACCCTCCTCTGGTGGCCGGGGAGCAGTGGGGATAGAACGGGCACCGCAGAGGCCACGGGCAGCTTTGCAACCCAGCGCTCAACCGCTGTGCCACCGGGGAGACCCCAGAATCCCTTCTAACGGTGACTTTCTCTTCACATTAACATATTACTATGTAGTGTTGTAATTTTAATATAATCCCATTTTTAAGTAATTATCAGATTATGAACTGCATCTATAAAAAACATCAGAGTAGTAGTCAGGATTTTTTTAAAGAAAAGAACAATGTTGATGAACTATAACACTTCCATATTTAAAGTTGTCTGTCACAAAGCATTAAAATCATTATATAACTTACTTTTCTTAAAAGTTTATGTAGTTTGTTCTTGATGCATTCAAAATCTTAGCAAATCTTAGAAATGACTTAGAGTTATGCTTTACTTTTTAAAAGAATTAGTCTTGGGGCAGTTTTGTAAAACTGTGTTTTACATGTGTTTTGTCAAACATTCTCCTTAGAAAATAATAAACACATAAATCAAAATCTTCAAAACAAATTAGCAATATAATAATCCTACAGAGTGAACAGATTATATACCATGAACACAAGGGATATGCATTTAGGAGCATAATGTTACTCAACAAATGAACTGTTAATGCAATTTGCCAGTTATGTTGATTAATGGAAATGCCATCGGTATCAGTATATGTTCCACAAAACATTTATAAAATTGCAGTCATTAATGTTAAAAAGAAACCTACTCAATAAATATCAGAATATAATACCATTGTTCAGCCTGCTGAAGAGTGCTTCTCATCAACCTTAACTTAGCATTAGTACATGAAATTAGGCACACATAATCTCTGGCTTGAAGTATAAATTATTCATTTGTCTTTAGAAAAAGTGTACTCTATAAGTGCTGACTTAGAAGAATCAATTAGAGTTATGAACCTGATATCAGACTGTGGATGCTATCTGTAATAGTACCCAGTTATTACGTTGGTTCTATCATCATTTTATTCTTAGTACTTCAATAAATACTAATTAAGAACATTCTTTTTGCAATATGTTGGATTAACTATGGCTACAGATAAAACTCAAGTCAGATAGAGAACTTGCTTTCCAATAGCTTTTAAAATCTGCACATATACATTATTTGTGTGTACATATATATGCATATATGTGTATTTTATAAATGCATATTTAAGACCACATTGCATTTCTGTTTCTCTTGTCTGGTCAATTGTCTATAAGTTTGATACTCATGCATATGTATATATGTATGGCTATGTATATATGTATAGTTAGGTTGGAGGGGAAGTGAGAATAAGTTAATTGAATTGACATAGTAATCTATAATTAAAATCACCCATTTAAAACTAGAAAGGAAAGTGTTTATCTTAAATAATAGCTTATTGAATATTTTTTCACATGTTCGTAACTAATGAAATCCATTAAGGAAATATATGAAAATATGCTGCAAAATACAGTAAGTGTGTAAATTTATTGTGATAAGTTTTATTTGAAACAGATATGGCTTTTCAAGTCAAATAAAATAATTTAATATTTCCTTGTTATGAAAATAAAGTTTATATGTATGTTAAATTTATAGTACTTCTAAAATGCACAATGTATAACATTTCTTAAGATTGTATGCTTGTAATATTACTTTATCAATCTGTCCCTTTGGGTGAATATTTCACTTATTTTGACCAAATTAAATGCCAGAAATAATAGATTATATTTCATATGTTACTACCTACTAAAATCATAATGCTGATTTATTGTTGGGAATCTCCTATTTAAAGCACGAACAAGAACTATTAAACCTCATTCCAGAAGGAAAATTTTTATTATTAACAGATGCATTCTAACTGGGGAGTCTCATGCTGCTGTGAAATATGATTCTCATTTCATGATGCATTTATTCATTCCATGTAAATAGGAACCAAGAAGCAGCTCAGCTCAGAACCTAGGTTGTATTCTTGGCTCCTGTTGTCATCAGCCCCCTAAGTAATTCTGTTCCCTTTGTCCCAAGTGGCCTGTCCATTGTTACATTTCTTCCATTGTAAATCCTGTCCTAACAGTGCAGATGAGTACACTCCCCTCTTCACCAATATGCTCTAATAAAACATCCATTTTTCACAAAAAGACATTCATTTTCCCGCCTCATTTTCAAGTACAAATCACGGCATTTCAAATTTTAAGTAAACAAAAAGTCCATTTTTTCATAGTGACAGCAACTGCATTGATGTATGAACCTGAGACGCCAAATGACTTACTCCTGATGATATTTGAAGAAGCCCTTGTATTTTTAAAACATGTCAAAATGATTTGTTTTGGCATTGCATTATAGCCGGTGTTTATGTAAGTTCTTAATAGGCTATGTTCATTATCCAGGGTACAGTTTCATATTATAAATTGGATCCCATCTGCTAAAATCTCTTCATTAGATGTTCAGAGGACAGATAATGCCAAGCACTCCTTACTTAAATAAATCTCATAAACGTGTAGGCTACCCTATGGACTTACTGAATATTGGAAGCAACAAAAACAATGACAAACATGAGATTTATATATAATATATAATATATGAATATATATATATATATATTAACCTTGAGAATAAACTGCTGTACAAGTACATCAAAACAATCTCCAAGATGGACAGAACTTATTTTCTTGTCTGGATATTCTGAGAGAGAAAAATAAGTGTCAGGGCAATTGCCTTTTTAGTTTTGTTCAGTCACAGAACTATAGGCATGTGTTTTGAGAAGAAAGTACTTACAGCCATCAACATGATGCCATGACTGTCCCTTGCACTTCCCTGTGAGTGGACAGTGATAAATGAAAAGAACTGCAAGAAACAAGTGTTCACTTCAGATCTAAGGTTTCTGCCCTTCAAGAGTATTGGCTAGAAACAGTTTAAAGGGTAAATGGTGCTAAAAAGAACTCATTACTGTTGTGCTTAGTTTTTTTTTTTTTTTTGTTTTGTTGTTTTGTTTTAATTTAACATATTTTAGTGTCTTAGTGATTAAGAGGTTAAGATGCAAAAATTGAAATCCTCCTTTATTCTTTGGTATCCTTGTAGTTCTTGAGGTAGGATAGAAATGTAAGTCATAATATTGTATTTCTTTTGATACATAATTGGAATAAAAATAACTGTACACATTTAAAGCATAAATTAATTGTGCTTTGACATATTGAGACATCTGTGAATACAATACAAGCAAGATAGTGATCATATCATCACCTCCAAAAGTTTCCATAGGTGGCTTTATAACTCCTCCTTCCCACCCTCTCTGCTTCTCTACAGGTCTCCCAGGCACCATTGATCTGCTTCCTATTACTAAGTATCAGTTTGTATTTTCTGAAATTTATATAAATGGAATTATACAAAATATAAAAGATGTATAAAAGGGGCATATATGTATATATTTTTACATACATTGTTGTATATTTAGGGAGGGGCAACTTTTTCATTCACTGAAACATAATCATTTCGAAGAACAACATTGCTGTGTGTTTTGTTTGACATTTTTGACTGCCCATTAAGATTTCACTGTGGGACTCTGCAACATCTTGTTTATTCCCTTATTTGTCAAACATTCATTTCCAGTTTTTAGCTGTATTGCAGATAAAGCTAGTTAGGACATTCCTGTGCAAACCTTTACAAAAACATACTGTTTAAAAATAGTTGTTTTTAAATACTGTTTTTTAAAAAACTGTTGGCCAAGTCTCTAGAATTGGAGTGAATGAGTCATGTGGTATCCGCATGCTGAACAGAATTTAGGAACTTTGACTCTTTTCCAAAGTAGTTGCACTATTTTAATTCTCACAAGTATGAAATTTCCAGTTTCTCTGTGTTTGTGAATAATTTTATTGCTGGCTATTTAATTGTAGTCATTCTGACATGTGCCATGGTATACGTTTGTGGTATATTCATCTGCATTTCCATATAGGATCTAGTGAGAAACATCTCACAGCCAGTTTTCACTGTTTGTCTTATTTTGGTGAAATATCTGTTCTAATCTTACTTCCATTTTTTTTTTATTAGGTTGCTAATGTTCTTAGTAGGTTTTAACATTGTATGTTCTGCATGTTAATCTATTATCAGATATATGCTTAACAAGATATACGTTCTGCCAGTGTATGACTGGACCATTCATTGAAAAATGTTTCAAAGAATTTTTAAATTTTGGTAAATTATAATTTGTTGATTGTACTGGATATGCAACTGTTCCAATGCAATTCATTGAAAGATTACCCATTCTCCACTGAATCACCTTTATAATTTTGTCATAAAATCACATTCTTACAATTGTCAAAATGTTATGTATGTATAGGTTTATTTCAGATTTATTTCATATCAGTTAAACTGATATGTGACTCTCTTATGACATTACAATTTAGAATAAATTGTTCAGTAAGTAAAGATTTATAATGTAGCTTTAAACAGTGGTAAAGTCAGATATTACTAATCTACACAGTTTTTATTATTTTAACTGTTTTATCTTTTTTTGGTTATTTACATGTTTATATGAAGTTGTACTTGGCAATTTAACTTTAAATATTGATGGGATTTTGATTGGGATTTGTAGAATCTATACATCAATTTTGAGAGAATTGATATCCTGGATACTGAAACTTCATCTCAGAAGCCACACATATTTATTTCAATTATTAATTTCATATTTGTGGGCTTTTAAAAAATATATTTTAATAAAAATGTGATTTTTATTTGCTAGTATATAGAATTAAAATTTTGTATTTATATATTGTTAAATCCACTTAGCACTGTTAACTCTTTGCAAACCCTTATCAGATATTCTATATAGATGATGATTCATCACTGCATAAAGACATTCGCCATTTTTCCTTTCCAATATGCATTTCTTTAATTTTTCTTTGTTTTTTTAAAAACGCTTGCATTATCTCAAATTTCTAAGACAGTGCTAAATAGAAGCAATGAGAATGAGTACCTATGTTTATTCCTGAATTTAGAGGCAAAGTATTCAGTATTAAACAAGTAAACATGATATTAATTATACTTTTTATGGATAACTTCATATATTGCCAAAATTTTGTTCTATTCCGGTGTGCAGAAAACTTCATCAGGAATAAATATAGGAATTTGTCAAATTATTTCTCTGGCTCTATTGAAGACTTTTTAAAGTAAATATACTAATGTGATAAATAACAAAAATCAACATTTCTAATGTTAAACCAATATTAAATATTGAGACAAATTCTACTAAGTCATGATATTCATATTTTTATACATCATTAGTCTTGAGGTGATAATATTTGATTAAGATATTTTTTCAAAGATTTATTTATTTATACAAGAACTGGGGTATAGTCAGAGGCATGGGAGGGTGAGAGAATTCACCAGAGACAGAGCGGGAAACAGAACAGGTAGATGGACCGAAGACACTGCTGAGGGGAGCAGTGGGAGAGACAGAAGAGGTCTGCTGTGCCATGTGGGAATCTCCCTGGCAGGGGCTGGGAATTGAACCTGTGCTGCAGAGGCTGTGGACAGCTTCACAGCACTGTGCTCAACCTGCTCAACAGGGGAGGCCCTTGATTAAGATTTTTTATGTATAAGTTCATAGGAGATATCTTTCTGCTTACAGTCTCCAGTTTTTGCCTCATTTATTTTGAAACCCTGTCATGTGCATAATTATTTAGAATTGTTCTACTTCGTGAATCCCTATATTTTATTGTCATATCTTTGTATATAGTAATATTATTACTCCAAAATCTTCTTTGTATTATGCCCATTTTGTATTTTATACAAATAATATATATTTTTCCAACTAGTCTTGAACAAGTGTTGCATATCATCTCCCATCTTTTTCCTTTGAACTTATTTATATATTTAAATTTAAGTATATTTCTTCTAAGTTATAGATAGGGTTTTTTAAAAAGATTTATTTATTTATTTATACAAGCACTGGATATACAGTCAGAAGAACGGGAGGGTGAGAGAACTCACCAGAGCCAGAGCGGGGAACAGAACAGGCAGACTGATGAAATACACTGCTGAGGGGCAGCAGCGGGTGCGCCATGTGGGACCGTCTCGGTGGCTTTGCAGCTCAGCGTTCAACTGCTGCGCCACCAGGGGAGACCCTGTATATAGGCTATTAATTGATCTAACAATTAAAATTGGTTTAATTTACATTTAATTGGAATGTTTTGACCATTTATTTTACTGACTTTTATTGAGGTAAAATTGGTATAACACTGCACATGATTTAGAGATACAGGATCACAGCCTTCAGATATATGTTACCATACCCACAGGCATATATCGTAGTCCATTGGGTCCCCTACCACCTTGCTCTCTACTCTCCCTCTCCTCTTCTGTTTGCTTAAATAGCATCAATTCTACAGTTAGACTTCTAAGGTTTGTTTCTGTTTTTCTTATTTTCTGACTCTGTTTTGCTTCCATAAATTCCACACATAACTGAAACCATCTGATAATCGTTTTACCCTTCTTACTTGTTTTGTTTAGTATTATCTCCTCTTGTACATGTTGTTGCAAATGAAAAAAGTTCATTTTTTTTTAATAACCAAGTGGCATTCTATTGTGTATATACATAATATCTTCTAATCCACTCATTCTCCTTGGACACTTAGTTATTTCCGTAACTTTGCTACGGTAAATAGTGGGACAGTGTGCATACATTGCATATATCCCTTCAAATTTGTGATTTTGCATTCTTTGGGTAGATACTCAAGAGTGGAACTGGTACATTGTTTGGCAGATCTATTTTCAATATTTTCTAATTAAACTTTTTTTATTTCCTTTTCTTATTGTTTATTTTTGTACAATATATGAGTTCTCTTCTTATGTGTAGTCCCATAAATCTACCACCACATCATCCATGAACATCACCATAGTCCCTTGTCCTCCTCCCTCCCCTGTTTTAACCTCTCTTTTTCCCTCCCTACTTTATGCCTCAGATTTATAGTTTGCCTGCAAGTTTTATCTTTTATTTCTGACCCATTGCTCATTTTCCTTTTATTTTAATATTTGAGAAACCTCCACACTGTTTTCCACAGGGAATGGCCAATCTATATACCCCCAGCAGTGTACAAGAGTTACTTTTTCTCTTTATCCTACTAATACTAATACTTGACCACTTTTTTAAATGAAATTGTGAATGATTGGTCTTGGATTTAACATCTTGCTTTTTATTTATTTATTTATTTATTTTTCACTTTGCATTGTATTTTATTCTCCCTTTTCTGCCTTGGGAATTTTTTTTTTAATAAACACATTTTCTTTTTTTCTTTTTTTGTTTAACATTTATTTATTTATGCATACAAGAACTGGGGTACAGGCCAGAGGTATGGGGATGATAAGATTCACCAGAGAGAGAGTGGGCAGCAGAACAGAGAGGATCTACTGAAATACACTGCTGAGGGGAGCAGCGGGCTAGGCAGGAGAGGTATGTGGTGCCATGTGGGTAGCTCCCTGGCCACCAGGGATCGAACTTGTGCTGCATCAGCTGTGAATAGTTTCACAGTGCTGTGCTTAACCCCTTGCACCACCAGGAAGGCCCCATTTTCTTTTTCTATGGCCCTTTGTTATAACAATTGTGTTGTTTTTTTTTTTATTATTTTTGGTTGCTTTTTTTGTGTGTGTGGGTGTGTACAGTTGATTACTGAAATAACATTGATCCACATATTGCCAGCTTTTTAAAGGTATAGGATTACCTCCTCAGGTTTAGTCTCTGTAGCACTCCCACCACAAAACTATCCTTGGTCCTCCATTAAAGTCTTTTGTGATCCCCCTCCCTACAGCTTAAATTGCATAACATCAACACTCTTGTTTACCTTCAAGTGATATCACTTCTTGTTAAGTATATTGTATTCCTATTTCTTCATTGGCTGTCTTGCAAGTATTATTCTCAGTATTTACTTATATTTTGAAAATTCTTGCAGTGCAACATTGTTTTCTTTAAAGACAGGTATTTTAAAAGATATTATATAATTTTTCAATTACATAGTGTAATTTTCATTCTGTCATTATTCATTGTTTTGCACATATGTGCATTTATCCCTGAAACTATTTTCCTTTAACCTGAAAGGCTTCATTTAAATTTTCTTATGTGCAGCTCTGTTGGTATTAAATAATTTTAGGCATTTCTACTATTCCCAAGGTAATTTTTTTGAAGAAATTTAAATGATACTGCATTTTTAACTACATTATCTCCATGACTGTTATCAGAATGAAGTAATAAAATTTATTTCTCTATGATCATCTTATATTATCTGACCTTGCTAAACTCACTTGTTTGTTCTTGGAAAATATGTATGTATAGATATTTGAATTTTTCATATATTTCATATTTGAATAATGATATATAGCCATATATTCTATTTGGGTTTATGCATAATTATATGCATATATATGCATATACAATATTTCTAGGGACTTCCTATATAGGAAACTGAAAATATCATATCATCTTTCTTTCCTGTATGGAACTATTTCATTTCTCCTTCTTGTCTCATGTTCACATTAGAAATCCCAGCTCTGTGTTGGAAACAGAGTACTAAGAGTAGACCTATTATAAGAAAAAACATTCAACTTTTCACCACTAATTATAATCATATAACTTTTTTGAGCTATGGTTGTTTTTTTTTTAATATTTTTTTTAAAGATTTATTTATTTATTTATTTATACAAACACTGGGTACAGTCAAAAGCATGGGAGGGTGAGAGAATTCACCAGAGCCAGAGCGGGGAGCAGAGCAGGCAGAAGGACCAAAGTACACTGCTGAGGGGAGCAGCGGGCGGCAGGAGAGGTCTGCGCGCCATGCAGGACCCTCCTCTGGTGGCCGAGAAGCAGCCGGGGATTGAACCGGCGCTGCAGAGGTCACGGGCAGCTTCGCAATCCAGTGCTCAACCGCTGTGCCTGAACTATGTTTTTTGTTTTTTTTTTTTATTTGATTAAAGAGTTTCTCTGATCCTAGCATGTTGAAAGTTTTTTAACTTGTCTTGTCAAATGCCTTTTTTGTGTGCATCAACTTCTTATTATGCCATTTGCTCATTTTATCTTTTAGGGTATCACTATTGTGAATTACATAGAGATTATAGATTAATTGTCATCGATGAACCTGTCTTACACACCTGTAATGAATTGCAGTTGTTCTTTTATTTCTTAATATTTATTTATTTATGCATAAAGTAACTGGGGTGCAGGCCAGAGGTGTAGGATGTGAGAGTATTCACCAGAGACAGAGTGCAGAGGTAGAATAGGCAGATAGACTGAGATACATTGCTGAGGGGAGCAACAGTGAGAAAGGAGACAGGAGGGGTCTGCTGCTCCTGTGGGTCAGCTCCCTGGCTGGGGATCAAACTTGTGCTGCAGTGGCTGGCAATTGCTTGATAGAACTGAGACTTAACCCCTTGAGCCACCAGGGAGGCCCCTCAGTTTATAGATTTTTAAAAATATCTTCCTTATAGCAACTTAACTTTAAATGTGCAATTCAGTTTATAATAATTATTTTGTATTGTTTTCTTACTAATGTCCATGCTAACACTACAATTGTCTTATTTTTCTCCATATAATGATCATAATATCCTGCTTTGTTAAATGCTTAAAAATTTTTCATTGAAAAAAATTTTTCATTGAACTTTAACATTATGAATATTATTTTGTTGGCCCCTAATCTCTTTGCATTCCTATAAACATCATTGAACATTCTTAAGGAACAGAGTGTTATTTGGATACTGAGATACTCCTGAGTCTTAATTTCATTTTTTTTAGTAGTATAAAAACAGAATTCACTCTCCCTTTTGATACAAATTGCTTCTAAGTAATCGACCTAGATTTATGAACTTTCTGCTTTTGTTGGAGAATAAGCTCAGGTATAATTTCCTCTGATATACTTGTTAAACTTTCCCCAACCTTACTTTTTTTTTTTTTTTTTAGATTTATTTATTTATTTATACAAGCACTGGGTACAGCCAGAAAGCATGGGAGGGTGAGAGAATTCACCAGACCAGAGCAGGGAACAGAACAGCAGAAGGATGGAAGTACACTGCTGAGGGGAGCAGCGGGCGCAGCAGCATAGGTCTGCCCACCATGTGGGACCCTCGCAGTTGGCCAGGGATGGAACTGGCATTGCAAAGGCTGCGGGCAGCTTCGCAAGCAGCGCTCAAACTCTGTGCCACCAGGGAGGCCTCCCCAACCTTACATTTTTCACTACATGCACTGATTAGAACTTTACCTTTTACAGATTTCAATGTTATTTCTATATATGGCTTCTTTTTTTTTTTTATAGAGGCATGTTTTATTTATTTATTCATTTATTTGTTTGTTTGTTGTTGTTTATACAAGCACTGGGTACAGTCAGAAAACGGGGAGGGTGAGAGAATTCACCAGAGCCAGAGCGGGAGCAGAGCAGGGAAGGACCAAGCACACTGCTGAGGGAGCAGCGGGCGGCGGAGAGGTCTGCGCACCATGTGGACCCTCCTCTGGTGGCCGGGGAGCAGCCGGGGATCGAACTGGCGCCGCAGAGGCTGCGGGCAGCTTCGCAACCCAGCGCTCAAATTCTGCGCCCCCGGGGAGGCCCCTATATATGGCTTTCTTTGCTCCAGTTCTCTAGCTTTAAAAACACTAGTTGACGTGATGTTTTTAAAACTCAGTTTTATCTCCTTCTTTACAATTCTTTTCTCCTATTACTAGACTCCCTCCATCCAGACCATAACCTAGTGCAATTTTAGTGGCTACATCATTTGTTTTCCATCAGCCAGCAATAAATATCTTTTCCAATAATGCAAATAATAAGTACAATGATA